>NC_082663.1:90705303-91008333 GCF_025265405.1 Mesoplodon densirostris
CTTTTAATTTGCATTTTTCGGATGGCATATGATGTGGAGCATTTTTTCATGTGCTTATTTGCCATCTGTATATCTTCTTCGGTAAGGTATCTGTTAAGGTCTTTGGCCCATTTTTTAATCAGTTTGTTTGTTTTCTTGTTGTTGACATTTAAAAGATGTTTGTATATTTTGGATAACAGTCCTGTATCAGATGTGTCTTTTGTAAATCTTTTCTCCTAGTCTATGGATCTCATTCTTTTTTTTTTTTTAAATCAGTTTTAAAAATTGAAGTATAGTTGATTTACAGTGTTGTGTTAATTTCTGCTGTACAGCAAAGTGATTCAGTTATACATATATATTCATTCTTTTCAAAAAATATTCTTTTCTATTATGGTTTATCACAGGGTATTGAATATAGTTCTCTGTGCTATACAGTAGGACCTTGTTGTTTACCCATTCTATATATAAAAGCTTACATCTGCTAATCCCAAACTCCCACTCCATCCCTCTCCCAACCCCCTCCCCCTGGGCAACCACCAGTCTGTTTTCTATTTCTGTGATTCTGTTTCTGTTTCATAGATAGGTTCATTTGTGTCATATTTTAGATTACACATATAAGTGATATCATATGGTATTTCTCTTTCTGACTTCACTTAGTATGATAATCTCTAGTTGCATCCATGTTGCTGCAAATGGCATTATTCCATTCTTTTTTATGACCGAGTAGTATTCCATTATTTTTATGCACCACATCTTCTTTATCCATTCATCTGTCGATGGACATTTATGTTGTTTCCATGTCTTGGCTATTGTGAACAGTGCTGCTATGAACATAAGGGTGCATGTATCTTTTTGAATTATAGTTTTGTCTGGATACATGCCCAGGAGTGGGATTGCTGGATCATATGGTAATTTTATTTTTAACTTTCTGAGGAACCTCTGTACTGTTTTCCACAGTAGCTGCACCAACTAACATTTCCACCAACAGTGTAGGAGGGTTCCCTTTTCTCCATGCCCTCTCCAGCATTTGTTACTTGTAAACTTTTTAATGATGGCTGTTCTGACTAGTGTGAGGTGGTACCTCACTGTAGTTTTGATTTGCATTTCTCTGATAATTAGCAATGTTGAGCATCTTTTCATGTGCCTATTGACCATCTGTATTTTTTCTTTCGAGAAATGTGTATTTAGATCGTCTTCCCATTTTTGAATGGGGTTGTTTGTTTTTTTTGTTGTTGAGTTGTACGAGCTGCTTATATATTTTGGAAATTCAGCCCTTGTAGGTTGCATTCTTTGCAAATATTTTCTCCCATTTTGTAGGTTGTCTTTTTGTTTTGTTTATGGTTTCCTTTGCTGTGCAAAAGCTTGTAAATTTGATTAAGTCTTCTTTGTTTATTTTTGCTTTTATTTCTGTTGCCTTGGGAGACTAACATAAGAAAACATTGGTACGATTTATGTCAGAGAGTGTTTTGCCTATGATCTCTTCTAGGTGTTTTATGGTGTCTTGTCTTACATTTAAGTCTTTAAGCCATTTGAGTCTATTTTTGTGTATGGTGAGAGGGTGTGTTCTAACATTGATTTACATGTGGCTGTCCAACTTTCCAGGACCACTTCCTGAAGAGACTGTCTTTCCCAATTGTCTTTTACGTATTAGTAACTTACTTTCAGTAGTGCATTGCACAGTTCATTAAGATATTAATCCACTTTATTATGTGGAGGTAAGTTCCCTCTACGCCTACTTTCTGGAGGGTTTTTACCACAGCCAACATTGTTCTCAATGGTGAAAAACTGAAACCATTTCCTCTAAGATCAGGAACAAGACAAGGTTGTCCACTCTCACCACTATTATTCAACATAGTTTTGGAAGTTTTAGCCACAGCAATCAGAGAAGAAAAAGAAATAGCAAGAACCCAAATTGTAAAAGAAGAAGTAAAGCTTTCATTGTTTGCAGATGACATGATACTATACATAGAGAATCCTAAAGATGCTACCAGAAAACTACTATGGCTAATCAATTAATTTGGTAATGTAGCAGGATACCAAATAAATGCAAAGAAATCTCTTGCCTTCCTATGCACTAATGATGAAAAATCTGAAAGAGAAATTAAGGAAACACTCCCATTTACCATTGCAACAAAAAGAATAAAATACCTAGGAATAAACCTACCTAAGGAGACAAAAGCCCCGTATGCAGAAAACTATAAGACACTGATGAAGTAAATTAAAGATGGTACAAACAAATGGAGAGATATACAATGTTCTTGGGTGCAAGAATCAATATTGTGAAAATGACTATACCATCCAAAGCAATCCACAGAGTCTATGCAATCTCTATCAAAGTACCAATGGCATTTTTCACAGAACTAGAACAAAAAAAATGCCCAATTTGTACGGAAACACAAAAGACCCCGAATAGCCAAAGCAATCTTGAGAAAGAAAAATGGACCTGGAGGAGTCAAGCTCCCTGATTCAGACTCTACTACAAAGCTACAGTAATCAAGACAGTATGGTACTGACAGAAAAACAGAATTATAGAGCAATGGAACAGGATAGAAAGCCCAGAGATAAACCCATGCACATATGGTCACCTTATCTTTGATAAAGGAGGCAAGAATACACAATGGAGAAAAGACAGCCTCTTCAATAAGTTGTGCTGGGAAAACTGGACAGCTACATGTAAAAGAATTAAATTAGGGCTTCCCTGGTGGCACAGTGGTTGAGAGTCCGCCTGCCGATGCAGGGGATACGGGTTCGTGCCCCGGTCCGGGAAGATCCCACATGCCATGGAGTGGCTGGGCCCGTGAGCCATGGCCGTTGAGCCTGCGCGTCCGGAGCCTGTGCTCCGCAATGGGAGAGGCCACGAGAGTGAGAGTCCCACGTACTGCAAAAAAAAAAAGAATTAAATTAGAACACTCCCTAACACCATGCACAAAAATAAACTCCAAATGGATTAAACACCTAAACATAAGGCCAGAAACTATCAAACTCTTAGAGGAAAACATAGGCAGAACACTATGACATAAATCACAGCAAGATCCTTTTTGACCCACCTCCTAGAGAAATGGAGATAAAAACAAAAATAAACAAATGGGACGCAATGAAACTTAAAAACTTTTGCACAGCAAAGGAAATCATAAACAAGACGAAAAGACAACCCTCAGAATGGGAGAAAATATTTGCAAATGAAGCAACTGACAAAGGATTAATCTCCAAAATTTACAAGCAGCTCATGCTGCTGAATATCAAAAAAGCAAACAACCCAATCCAAAAATGGGCAGAAGGCCTAAATAGACATTTCTCCGAAGAAGAGATACAGACTGCCAACAAACACATGAAAGAATGCTCAACATCATTAATCATTAGAGAAATGCAAATCAAAACTACGATGAGGTATCACCTCACACTAGTCAGAAAGGCCATCATCAAAAAATCTACAAACAATATGTGCTGGAGAGGGTGTGGAGAAAAGGGAACCCTCTTGCACTGTTGGTGGGAATGTAAATTGATACAGCCACTGTGGAGAACAGCATGGAGGTTCCTTAAAAAACTAAAAATAGAACTACCATATGACTCAGCAATCCACTACTGGGCATATACCCTGAGAAAACCATAATTCAAAAAGAGTCATGTACCACAATATTCACTGCAGCTCTGTTTACAGTAGCAGGACATGGAAGTAACCTAAGTTTCTATCAACAGATGAATGGATAAAGAAGGTGTGGCACATATATACAATGGAATATTACTCAGCGATAAAGACAAAAGAAATTGAGTTATTTGTAGTTAGGTGGATGGACCTAGAGTCTGTCATACAGAGTGAAGTAAGTCAGAAAGAGAAAAACAAATATCGTATGCTAACACATATATATGGAATCTTAAAAAAAAATGGTTCTGAAGAACCTAGGGGCAGGACAGGAATAAAGGCATAGACATAGAGAATGGACTTGAGGATATGGGGAGGGGGAAGGGTAAGTTCGGATGAAGTGAGAGGGTAGCATGGACATATATACACTACCAAATATAAAACAGATAGCTAGTGGGAAGCAGCCACATAGCACAGGGAGATCAGCTCAGTGCTTTGTGACCACCTAGAGGAATGGGATAGGGAGGGTGGGAAAGAGACGCAAGAGAGAGGGATATGTATATGTATAGCTGATTCACTTTGTTATAAAACAGAAACTAACACATCATTGTAAAGGAATTATACTCCAATAAAGATGTTTTAAAAAAGGTATTAATACACTAAGTATGACAGCATTCCCAGAGGTATTCCTCACCTGCACTGCCTGTTTTCCTGTGGCTTTAATGTGGGTGAGTTAATTTGAAATTCCTATTAAGGACAGCCTCCAAGGGCTAAAAGATCACTGTAAGGTAACATGTGGCATGTGTAGTTCTCTAAAGGAGGAACGGGGAAGTCTACTGTCTTTATTATGGTGTTATGGGGAAGATTTGGGGACTTACACTCATTCCCTTTGTCCTTATTGGAACAGCTTTCCCCAGCTCTAAAAACACACCCCTCACAATATGCACACAGCTTGGTTCCAGGCTGTCACCTTGATTTGGTTTACTTTACTCTAGGCACAGATCTGAGTTTAGCTATGTTCCATTTGAGATTTGAAATAAAGTAAGATTCTCCTTCAGTCATATCAATTCATTTTAGGCTCTACACTTCTGGACCTAAGTGTCTGTACTTTGTGAGGTAGATGGTTTAACTGTAAAATAAAATGAATGCTATATATCATAATACATTTGAAAGTATCTTGAATTTGGTTTTTGCTTCTAAACATTTCCTTCCATTTTGTTAATGCTAACATTTAATAACTACTGTGATGACTCAAAATCTGTTTAGTTTCATAATTCTTATGATTCTGAATGACTCTTATAAAGAGGAAAATGAAAGAAAATAGCAAAATATACATATATATATAGTTTCCTTTAAAGTCTTTATTTCTTTAAGAAGCTGAAATAATTTATGTTAAATCTGTTCTCTTTTAGTATTGTACTTCTGCTAAGCCAAAAACAGGCACTTGAAGAGCTAAAACAGTCAGTCCAGCAGCTGAGATGCACTGAGGCAAAGTTTACAGCACAGAAAGAATTGCTAGAGCAAAAAGTGCAAGAAAATGATGGGAAAGAGCCACCTCCAGTAGTAAATTATGAAGAAGATGCACGATCAGTTACATCTATGGTAAGCCAAAGAGTAATCAAATGAGAAAGTTGAAAGAGTAGTACATAGGTAATAAGTGAATACAAAAAATAATTCTGGTTACTATAACAAATTATTACTCTTGTTAATATGCAGGTCCTATTAAACTTGTTTGTAAATGCAAAATAGACTTGTCAGTCACCTCAGGTCACCTGGAGAGCACTTTCAGGAACCACCTGTAGAGTCAAAGGAAAAAGCTCTTCTCTTGCCTTCAAAACTGAAAACAAAGACTGCAATTGTTTTTATTCCTGGGAGACAGCAGGAAGGTAGGGTGTTATTCTTAAGATAGAAATAAGAAATAAGGAGAAAGATACTTATTAATTTTTTTCTTATATAAGAACAGTAGAATTTATCTGAGATTGATGATGTGTTTATTGTTTTCACAATACAAAACATTGATTTTTTTAAAGACGATTTTTTCTTATAAATAGCCTTAAACTACAATAAACACATTTAAATCTAGCAACTAGAAATTCAACTTTATTTTATACAGATTTATTAACTGTTTAAGAATGCCTAGTTTAATTTACTTTCTCTCACTCTTCCCCTTCCTTTATCTTATGTTGGTAGTTTCTATTAGGGGGCAGTTTTGCCCCCCAGGGGTCATTTGGCCGTGTCTCCAGGCATGTTTGGTTTTCACAGCTGGTGGATGCTGTTGCTATCTCGTTGGTAGAGGCCAGTGGTGCTACTAAATACCGTACAGTGCACGTTACAGCCCATCCCTTCTTACTCCCAACAAAAACTTACTCAAACCAAAATATTAGTAGTGCCAAGGCTGAAAAAGCCTGAGCTGTATCCTTGGGTTTTTCTGTGGGTAACTGTATGCAGTCCATAAATAGAACTATTATATTATAGTTAATTATGCTATAGGTGATATTTTAGTAATTTTTAGTTTATGTGATTCTAAATAGTACAATTTGATTGTTAAATGGATTCAAATGTCTCCATAGGAAAAAAAGACTGTGTGTGAAATGTCCAATTCTAGATAAATCTGGATATGAATAGGAAGTGTTTAAATTATTGTGGTTATTACTATTTTTTATTAATTGAGCCATAGTGAGCTATACATTACATTGTGAATTATGAATTATAATTCTTTGCTCTCCTTTACTGTCCTACCAGACAATAAAGATCTTACTGTGTAGACCAGGGGCCCTACTAGAGTAATTTTCTTGCTTCTTGAGTTTTGATAACTAACATATGCATTTTTTTCAGAGGAACTTCTGAAGGTTTATTCTTTTTGCTTGGTTTTGAAACCTTAGTAAATCTTTTGTTCTCTAAGTGTGGTTTATAGTATTTCCTTGTCCCATGTGGGTGTGGAATTGGTTACTTCATAGCCTTTTTTAGTGGCAGATAGGTTAAAACAGGCTATCTAATTTATTTTAAGTAATTATGTATGCAGATGACTCATGTTGGCATTATTATTATAGAATAAAAGATAGTTCTTCAAGTCACTAAATGATAGCATATCCCCATTTGATAACAACAACTAAAAACTAGACTTTGGAATTTAAAATATAACAGTTCATTAATTCTTTATTAAGAACTTGTAATCATTTGGAGCTTTATCTTTCATAATCATCGAAGAAAAACTTTTTCAATAAATAAATAAATAATGTTTTAGAGAGAATGTATAATACAGTTTAAGAGGCTAAACTGCTTTCTGGTATTTTCAAACTTTCTCTTATACCCATTTATTAAATGATAATACCTTATAAATTTTTAGAAAGTGATGTCACATACTCCATTTATCCAGTTTATTTTAAATAGTTGAAATGCTATTTGTTTCTATACATCTTATCTATTCACTGAAGCAATGACCTTAGTAAGTCTTTAAGGAATTTACAAAGGAATGCTATATGTAGTTTAAAGTAATAAAGTAACATTTTATAAATCAAACAGGACATTCCTCAGATTGATGGCAATTAATGAGCTTTTCAGTACGTTTTATAAAACAAGTAGAAATATTTGCAATTCATAGTTCTTAGAACTAAATAATACTCCCATGTATATCAGTGAAAGTTTTGCATAATTCCATCTTTCAGTAACAATTAGAATATAACTTTTCATTTTATTCAAAAACAGTCAAAATATTAAAAGTATAAATGATTTTTCCCCAAATGACTGTTTAAGCATTGTTTTATGAATAACATTACCCAAAAAGCCCGAAATTAATGTAAGCAGTTCCATTGCTTTTTCCTCTTTATAAATCCCATCCTTATAAATGGTGTTTCAACAAGGGAAATTTAGTTGAATATTGGAAAAATTGGAAGAACTAAAAATTAAAGC
Organism: Mesoplodon densirostris; assembly: GCF_025265405.1. Classification (NCBI taxonomy): domain Eukaryota; kingdom Metazoa; phylum Chordata; class Mammalia; order Artiodactyla; family Ziphiidae; genus Mesoplodon; species Mesoplodon densirostris. Next base: position 90,712,772 of record NC_082663.1, read on the forward strand.
ATAATGTCATGGAAGATAGTAAAAACTTGGCCTAAATATTATTTAAGAGTATTAACTATTTTACATGATCCTAATTAATGACAGTGTTAACCAAAATTCAGACTCTTTGGTAGTGAATGCTTCTGTGGAAGAGTGCCCTTAAGGAACTGTACTCCTGAGATGGGCCATGGATTGTATATTCTTATAAAAATTCCAAGGTGATTCAGATGTCAGGGTTAGAATTGTAGTCAGGCTCTTAGATGTACTGATGTTTATTTTGACTTTATAATTCGATGAGAATTAAGGCCCATCTATTAATTTACAGAAATCTAAAAAACTGTGGAGACAGGTAATGTAAACATCTTTGTCAGGAAAAGTCATCCTTCTAGTGTTGTCTTTTTTTCACCTAAGTCAAATTTTGGCCAAAATACCAAGGAGAAAATGATATTGATAAATATTAAGTATTGCACAATAATTCTCTATTATCTGTGGATAAGTATGTTTTATTTATCCATTCAAGCAATATTTATTGAGCACCTACTATGTGTCAAGGATATTTCTAGATGTTTGTAACATATCAGTGAATAAAACTAATGAAGAATCTTTCTTGGAGGTTACATTCTGTGGTGAATGGCAGTTAATAAGTAAGTAAATTATGTATTATATTGGAAGGTGCTAAATGCCAAGGCATAAAAACAAAGCAGGATAGGGGATTGGGGGTGTAGAGGGTCACAGGTTGCGATACAATTTTAAATGCAAATAAAGATAAGCATCGGGGCTTCCCTGGTGGCGCAGTGGTTGAGAGTCCGCCTGCCGATGCAGGGGACACGGGTTCGTGCCCTGGGCCCGTGAGCCATGGCCGCTGAGCCTGCACGTCCAGAGCCTGCGCGTCCGGAGCCTGTGCTCCACGACGGGAGAGGCCACAACAGTGAGAGGCCTGCGTACCGCAAAAAAAAAAAAAAAGATAAGCATCATCGAGAAAGTGATATTTTTTATATAAACAATGTTCTTTTTAATGGAAAAAAATGATATAATAGGTTAATAGTCATCACAAAATCTCTGCATGGTAGGAGTTTTTTTCTTTATCATTTTTCCTAATTTCCAAGATTTCTAAAAACAGCATATGTGGCTTTAATAACTACAAAATAATAAATGTTATTAAATAAATATAATACATTTCTACCACATAAAATAAGAATAGTAAACAAAATAAAATATCTCATAGTTCTACTTACCATTCAAAGGCATCCACTGATCAATTTTTACACGAGAAAGTGACGTTTGAACAAAATCTTGAACTGGGGAGCTAGTAAACCACTTAATTTCTGGGGAAAGGGCATTCTAGTCAGAGGGTGTATTTATTGCAAAGACTATAAGGTAGGGGCAGTTCTGGACTCTCTAAGGTACAGTAAGGAGCTCTGAGTAGAGGGGAAGGTGAGAGTATAGGGAATGAGATTAGAGAAGTAATGGAGAACAGATCTCAGGACCTGTGGAACATAAGGGTTATGGCTTTTCTCTGAATGAAATGTGGAGCCATTGGGTTGGGAGGTTATAACAGAAGATTGACATGCTCTGAATTTTGAATTAAATGGATCACTGTGTTGATAATATGCTTAAGGTTAATAAGAATGGAAGATTGAGGTTGTTACAGCAACCCAGGTGATAGAAGATGACAGTTTGAGCAAGGATGGTATCACAGGAACTAACAGGAAGTGTTTAGCTTATGGATATGTTTTGAAGGTTGAGCCCATGAGATTTCCCGTGGATTAAATGTGGGGTATGAGAGAGAGGAGTCAAGGACAACTTTAAGGTTTTGCGCAGGAGCACTAGAGGAATAGAATTTGTTTCAAGTGCATGGAAAGAGTGCACATAGAGCAGCTTTGATGAGGAAGAGCAAGATTTCAGCTTATTTTTCCAAAAAAGAAAGAAAGAGAGAGAGGGAGGGAGGGAGGGAGGAAAGGAAGGAAGGAAGGAAGCAGGAAAGGAAAGGAAGGAAAGAAAGAAAGAAAGAAGAAAAGAGAGAGAAAGAAAAGAGAGAAAGGAAAGAAAGAAAGAGAGAAAGAAAAGAAAAGAAAGAAGGAAAGAAAGAAAAGAAAAGGAAGGAAGAAAGAAAGAAAAAGAAAGAGAAAGAAAGAGAAAAAGGAAGGAAGGAAAGAAAGAAAGAAAGAGAGAAAGAAAGAAACCCCATCAGTGTAGAAATTTGGTAGTTCCAGAGGATGCTTTGGACTGGAGATATAAATTTGAGAGTTGTAGGCATCAAATGGTATTTAAAATTATTTGACTATAGAATGCCACCAAGTGAGAGAGGATAGAGAAGAAAAGAGAAACAAGGACTGAACTCTGGGGCACTGCAAGTTAGGTCTAGACAAGGAGGAATCAGGAAGAGATTAAGAAGGAATGACCAGTGAGGTAGTAGAAAATCAAGAGAATTTGGTGTCCTCGAAAAATGTTCCAAGGAGAAATGCATTCTAGAATTTCGGACATACCCGATTAAGGCAAAAGAAACAGTTGTATTGACTGCAGGAATTTTCTAAACTTCTTGTATCAAATTCCCAAGAGGAGAACTATAGCACGGAATGCAGTGTCTCTGGAAATACTGTTCCAATCCCTTTTCAAAGAGTGTCCTGAAGGGACCACTGTGCGATGGAAACTGTACTTTGGGAAATGATGAATTAGAAGACAGATCCTTTCTTATCCATTTGAGTTATTGGCACTTAAATGTGCTGTTAATGCTGAAGACATTTGAGTTAAATGGACTATAGACCCAAGGATTATTTTATTTTATTCTTCACTTCTAGCTCTGCAGGCAGAAGAATCTGCCTTCTGGGGCAAATTAGAAGGCTAAACTCTTTGTTGGCTGCCCTATCTGGATAATGATGGAAATACCAAGATTTTCTAGTCCCTGACTAAACATTGTCTGACTTTACTCTCTCTCTCTCTCTCTCTCTCTCTCTCTCTCTCTCTCTCTCTCTCTCTCTCTTTCTCTCTCTCTCTCTCTCTTAATTTATTCAAAAATATCACGTTTGTTTTTAGCTATCCAGTTGTAAGAACATAAGTTTTCAACCAGTGTCTGTTGAACTGAGGAATTGAACTTCCTTTTTACTCCAGAGTAATCTAGTTATTTTCCTTTTAACATCATGTGCTTTAGGCCAAATATAATAATTTTTGTTGAAAGAACCTCTGTTATATGTCAAATATATCTGGCACCATGGAATGAGTTCCTACTTTTAAAATATGTTTAGCTATCCTATAAGATAATTGCCTTTACTTTGATGTTTCTGAAATTGCACATTTTCAAGCCCTTTTACTAGACTAATACACAACTTATATTTATCTTCTCTGCATATTTTATTGAGTTCTGCTTAACTGAACAGCACTATCAATAAAATCCTGTTTTGTTACATTTTCAACCAACAAAATATCTAGTTTGTTGACTAAATATTGTCTGTATTATGATTCAGTAGTAATTCATTTTACCATAATGTTCAATATATTTTCAATTTTATAGTTAGTCACTAAATTGGAATGATATTAATTGAGATATATTGACAGCATCATTGAAGCTTTATCTGTTTTCATCATCAGGTGTATTTTCTTTCTTTAAATACATAAGGTAAATGTTAATTCCAAGCCTTACTATCAAATACACTGAGAAAAGTACCAGACTAAGAATCAGGAGACCTGAATTGAGCTTTGTCTCTGCTGTGTACCTATTGTCAGGTTACTTAACCTTTCTGAGTTTTCTTTTCCATAAAAGGAGGAAATGAATGTGTACCCACCTTGCCTGACAGGATTTCTGTGACACTGAAATGAGATTATGTTAAGTATTTTATATATTAAGAAATACTGTTACAAAAAGATTCTATTTTACTTTTTTCTAATAATGTACCTTAGTTCACATGTAAATTAATTTGTAGATACTTACTGAGTTCTTAAGTATGAATTGTAGATTTTTCTGTAGGATTATCTTTTGTAATATTTCTTATTTATGAAGGCAAAACCTTAATTTCTCTGAATATGTAGTACATATACGTGCACAGGTGTCTAAGTGTCCTTTCCTTAGTCCCTAGTTCCCTACCTCAGAGGTAACCTTCCAGAAGCATTGTATGCAAATATAAACATAAACTTACATTATATGCTTCCTGCTCCTTTGACACAAATGGTAAAACATACAATACTATTCTGTACCTTACTTTTTACTTAATATATTTTAAGTATCATTTTGTAACAGTGAGTATACAGTTACTTCTTTTTTTTTCATTTATTTGTTCAACAAACAAATATTTATTGAATGTCAGGTGTCAGGTGCCATTTTAAGTTCTGGAGATACAGTAGTGAACAAAATAAACATTTTTTTTTTTGTCCTCATGGACCTTTCACTCTAATTGGAGGAGACAGACAATAAACAATCATACACACACACACACACACACACACACACACACCCCTACAAACATATATATGTCAGGTGGTGGTAAGTTCTTTGGAGAAAAATAAAAGAAGCAGGGAGAAAAAGTGTGCTGGGAGGGGTTTTCATATATATGGTGGTCAGATAAGGCTTACTGATAAAGTGATTTTTACAGAGATCTGAAAGAACTAAGGGAGCAAATGATGAGATTGCCTGGGGTGAGAATATTCCAAGCAGTGGGAAATAATTTTGTCCCCATTTCTCCTCTTCCTTCCTCTGCCTTCTTATTAAACACAGTTAACCAACTCCCATAATATCTATTGTGTGCCATGGATGGAGACATCCTGGAGTAAAAGAGAGAGTCTCTGTACTCAAAAATCTACATTCAGCAGGCAGAAAGTTGCAATAAATAATTGATTAACAAGAAAACATCAGAGTTAAGTGCTGTGATGAAATTGATCATTAATATTCCTCAGGCTTTAGCCTTCAGCCCTTGGCTTTCAATCCTTTTCTTTTCTTTGTATTCATGTTATCTGTGGGTTTTTATTCCTTCTGTCATGACTTAAACATCAACTGATGATCCCCAAATCTACATGTCCAAGGAAATTAGGAATACTGGAATACCACTCAAGATAAACATAAAAAATGAGAATAGAGAAGTTAAGTGACTTATGCAAATTCACACAAAAAATGTTAAATGTAATACAAATTTTAATTTAACAACAATTTCATTATTATTCACACACCAATTAGATTTTCTTTTTGTGTGGTTTTTTTTTTTGGATTAACTGTTAACTGATAGACATAGTATTAACTGACATTCATTCTATGTTAATTAAAAATTAAGAAAAACTTTGGACTTTTTTATTGTAGTTTAATGCAGATACATTATTTGAAAAGACAGGGGAGAGATCTAATCATCTGAAGAAGAAAAAAGATTTTTACATACATGTCTAATTTGTCATAATAATTGTGAATAATAAAATTGCTAAAAATTTCTATTGATAATGAATACAGTTCTTCCTTTTCTCCCATAATATAGTTTTGTTTTTGCATATCCATTAAAAATAAATCAATAAAAAGCAACTACTTGGCATATAAACCATTGCATAACATGTTCAGGACATTCTTTTTAAAATTTTAAAATTATCTAATTTTCTTCAACCTGAGAAAAGTATTGCAGCCTCTACAATTTATTTGCTAATTCCTCTATTAAATTGAATAGTATTTGTCTTAAAATTTATGTGTGAGTATGTTATCTTTTGACTTGAATTGAAAGTAGACAGTTGGCCTTTCATGTAGTGAAGGATTCATATATTTTTATCTCTAAAGTCTTTTGTCATAAATTTTGAAAGTTATTTTTATGACATATCAATTTCTTTAATTTAATTGAAAGGTTTAATAAAGAGAATATGTGAATATTATGATTTATTGCTTCATTTGGTACTTAATGAAAGAATTTTAAATCCTAATAAATTTTCTCTTTTATTATAGTGTTCTGAAGAAAATTATTTCTCAGTATTAATATTTAAAAGATTAAGACTCAACTGTTAATTTTTAAAATCATTGGTTTAGTTTGCAAATCCCAGACAAATGATAAGATCTTGGACTAAGGAAAGATTTTCTCTGTCAGAATATATGTAGAGATCTTTTAGAATAGAGGCTAATTCTTCCAGATAAGTTCTCAAAATTGCTTAAAAATTATTTAATCCTTGGAAGGAGAAATAACTCAATCAGAAAGAAATTTTAACTATGTGGTAGATGTTACAAGGGTCTACAAGAGAATATAAACAAACTCAGATCCTTTTATCTGCCTTCATTTTGAAATTTGAATGAATGCTATCATACTGATAATGTTAGAAACATAACATTTGAACAACTAGAAGTTTACATTATTAAAACAGCATAGTTAGGAAGCAAGAATATACAGATAGATTAATAGAATACTCATCCAAAGAAGCCTATATATGTTCTTAATATGAGTATAAGGCTATTTTAAGGAAAACAAAAGATTAAAAGATTATTCAGTTTATATCATTTTAGGTCTTAAGCTCATGCCACATAAAAAATAAACTTCAGGTGTATTACTCAAATATAAAAAAATAAAGCCACAAAACGACTAAAGAAAATATAAGTGAACATTTTCCTGTGTCAGAAAACAAAGAACTAAATTGCAGAATAAAAATTGGGAAAAATATGTGATGCAAATATGACAAGGATTAATGTTTTAAAATATGTAAGTAAATCATCCAAGTTGGTTTATAAAGAAGGAATGCATCAATTAAAAATGGACAAAGAACATAAGAAATTTATAATAAAGGAAATATAAGCTTTAATAAAGATATGAAAGAATTTTCAACCTCACTAGTAACGAAAATAATCATTAAGAAAAGCAATTAGAAAATCAGATTTTTAACTTGTCTGTTACCATTCACAGTGGCCTCCTTTCCACCTGTTTGCTATGCTCCAGCCAAAGTAACCTTTTAAAATTTCAAATCAGGACAAGTCTGGTTATATTGACCCCCACAAGAACGGCTGCTTATAACTTTTAGGCTAAACAGTATTTTTTCTGAATGGCTTGCGTAAGAGGCTTTCCTTATATTGTCTGGCCCCTACCTTGGACTCTGACCAATCAGAATGGATGCTTGTCATAACTAGCAGGTATGTCCCTATGGAAGAAACAGCAAAAAAAGAAAGAAGTATATAAGGGGTGAAGGACTGGGATAAAAATATTGGAGTAGTCCAGGGACTGACTATTCATCTAGTTTAAGAACAAGTATAGTTGGAGTAAGGTAGTTAAGAGACTTATATGAAGCTATTAAGTGTGATCTGAAATTTCACATGTGAAGCAATTTTGACTGGTAGGTTCCAAGTTATGAATAGTAGAATGCAGTGCTGAAGTTAAGCATAAATGAGGATTGTTGGAGATGAAGACATCCAAAGGAACTTTGAGGCCTTGGGTATAAGAGTCATGTATTGGAAAGAAAATAATTATAAGCCACTTGCAAAGATCTCAGTAAATAAAGGAGAGTGTCTGAGAGGCCAGTAGATGATAGCATTGAGAATGAAAATGCCCTGGCTTCATTTATGCTATTATTATAAGTACCTCATCTCTTATAATTCTATATAAAGCTTCTGGTGCTTAAGACAGTACCTAGCAAAGAGTAGGTGCTCAATAAATTTTTCTTCAACGTGCTTGAAGAGATGAAATCATCAGTGTTTAGATTCTGGTCAAATGTTTGATTCCTTTTTACATATTCCTTGGCATATAAGCACCAAACAAAACAAAACACCTACTCAGTTAATGTAGAGGGGTAAATTATTCTAGAATATGTTCTAGAAAGTAATAAATTCCTTATAGCACTGATGGAAAGGAAAGGATACAGAGAAATAGCTTTAGCTAGCATATTCATCACTTATAGGTAGGCAAAATCAGAAACTCAGTATGCTGTGTCATTTAAGTGGGGTCAGGATACACTGTGTCCTCAAAAATATCTTAACCACCACAACCGCTTTAGGAAAATTATTTGGCAATATCTACTAAAGGATATGGGCACACCCTGTGACCCAGAAATGAATACATATGTTCCCCCAAAGACATGTATAAGAATATACACAGGAGCACTATTTGTAATAGACTGAAACTGGAAACTGCCAAATGTCAATCAACAGTGGAATAGATAAACTGTGGAATATGTACCCAGTGAAATTGTCTGCAGTTATAAGAATGAAGAAATTACAGCAGTATGGGTGAAACTTACAAACATCATATTGAGTGAAAGATACCAGATGTTACATAATCTGTGATTCCACTTATATAGAGTTCAAAAAGAGGCAAAAGTAATCTGTGATATATTGGAAGTTAGGATAGGGGTTACCCTCGGTGAGATGAGGGAAGGACTGAAAGGGGCACACAGGGGACTTCTAGAGTGCGGAAATGACTTGTATTTTGATCCGTGTTCTAGTTACCGGGATCTTTTCAGTCTGAAAATTCATAAACTGTACACTTTTGATTTGTACACTTTGCTGAATGTATCTTGTACTTCAATTAAGAATTTCAGAAAAAAATTTGCTCTAATTAAGCGTGGGACCAAAATGAAGGCAGGTTCCACTGTGTGTGTGTGTGTGTGTGTGTGTGTGTGTTAGTTTGTGTCTGTGTGTTGGGCTGTTCATGGCTGTCCTTTCAGAATTACTTGGGACGAGGAGGGGCTTTTTAAACGACACAGGCCATACTTCTGTCTCTCTGTCAACCCTCTTCGTTCACCCTCTTCCTTCCCATATTATGTTTCCTCCATGGACTACATTTCTCCCTACCTTTCTCTTTTACTAACAAGCCATAGTTAACTATAATGCATGCTGCAAAAGTGTTGCATCCTTCAGGTCTCTTAGGGTTGAAAAAAGTTTGAGAACTATTAGGCAAAGGAGTTTGTCTTAAAGAACTCTTTTAAATTCTGAATGCCTCTTGTGAAAGTAGCTTATTAAGCATTGTAAGATAATAATATGTACCTCAAATCAGGAGCTTGGGGAGCTAAAGAGAGTGTCAGTTACCCCCAAACTGGGTAGTGCAAGCATGTTGATTCTGACTTTTCACTGGTTATTTAACTCACCAAGAGAAAGTGTCTTTGTACTTTGTAGCATTTGATGACAGCATACAATTTAGAGGTCTCACTTTAATTTAGTGGTCGCTTATTATAATTTGAAAATTGTGCTGGTGAATTAGATCATAATTATTTCTATTTTGAAAGATAGACCATGCTTTTAAAATGATGGAATAATTTGTGCAGATACTAAAGATATTTGGTATGTGAGCAGTAAAACAAGCATGGACTGGCCATACCATGAAAAAACGCTGATCTGTTGTTTTCCATAGGAATTTGAAAGCCTGATTTAATTTTCATCTGTCATTCTTATAGGCTTCTTGGATGATTTTTAGGGATGTTGCCTCTTTCCTGTCTCCCAAAGTCAGAAAGTCAGAGACAGCTTGACTTCTTGCTCTGTGGATGTACAATGTGATTTGGGATTAGGATGTTAAAAATTAAAGAACACAGGAAACCTTCCTGTGTCCTCCTATTTTTCCATAGAGTTCTTCAGCTGATTGACAGGAAGTGAACAAGAGCTGATGCTTTAAGCTTCAGCTGTATCACTTCTAAGAAAGGCAGCCTAGTAGAATGACCATGTCTAGGGGTCTGAAGATTGCAGAGAGCATGATGTCACCAATATGAGATAATCAGGTTTGTTTTAAATTGTTCGGCGAAAAGACTGTTAGCTCCGGGAATTTGTAATCTTCACATTGCAAGGCTTTTTGTATAGATTTCATATTTGCTAGTTTATATACTTGTGTCATTCACTCATTCATTCATTTCCTGCCTTAGTCCTCAGAGTATTTGAGGTAGCTAATGATGACAAAATACAGCAAAATACAAATAAAAAAATAAAATCAGCACCAGGAAAAATGGAGGTTGTAACAGGATATCAGGACTGGAGGAAAAGCTATGTAGGTCATAGCTTGGATAGTTACTACAGTAGAGCTATTATTTTGTGTCTAAGCTTCCCAAAAGCCAAAATGAAAGGGACGATAAAGTCATGTAATAGTTACTGTTAAATAAAAGAAGGCATGTCACATTGCAGGGGAAGCAAAGCTTTTCATTGTATTTAGCTCTAATAGAATTTCTTACTGGAGGCTTTGACATTGACTTTTGCAGTGACAGTGCCCTTGACAATATCACTACAGCTCATGCTGGAAGAAGATTCATAAGGCCATCTCTTTCAGAATCTAGAATCCCTCAGTGGAAGTGGAGGCCATAACACCAAAATCAGTCCATGGAGGTCTAAGAATGCATCTGTATGTAAACGGAGTTCATCCAAGAATATAATCTAGATTTAGAATAATTAATGAACTTGGATGTGATTCTAATGATTCTGTCTTAGTACTGTTTTTCTCAGCTGCAGTTAGGTTATACAGTGGATCATTATTTTCCCTGGGAAAGGTTTTCAACTGCAGGTTTTTTATACTTGTTTGCAGGTGGATCTGTAAGATTAGAAGGATTTACTAATAAATTAGCTGATTTTTTAAAATTGTTGAAAACCTATATTTTAAATTATTGGAAATATTTTATATTTGTAAAATATATATTTGTAAAATGTAAAATAATTTTGTTATGTTGTGAAAATGTAACTCCCATAACATTATTCAAAGCTTGCCCCTTGTTAGGATTAAAAAACATTATTGATGATTAAAGGGAAATTGTCAGTGTTTAACTTTTGCTTGCAATTTTCATGATAAATTGTGATAATTGTGATGTCTCACTATTTTCTAGTTGATTATTCTTAATTTAACTTGTAGATTTTTTTGTTGGCTTTATGTATAATTACTCTATAGATTTTAAAGATGAGTAGTTAAAGAGTGCTGAAAATCTCACTATTATATGAAATGTTCCATTTTGGAGGATTTTTCTAAACAAACTTTTTAATATCTAATACAATTCAAAATTTAAAATTTCCTAAAGATTATTCTTTGAGAGACAGTAGATTTGATTCATTAACATCTGGCCATATAAAGCCTCATACGTTAGGTTGCTCCAATATGTCATTTAAGGAAAATTACTAAAGAAAGGAACTGACTGTATGCTGGACATAAACTATTGTTACTGGCAAACAACCCTGCAAGGAAGGAGTGATTTCTACCTTTCAGATGAGAACCCTGAAACTTGAAGAGAGTAAGGATTTTCATCAGAATAAGAGTGGCAGATTCAAGCTCAGAATTTCCTGTCACAATAGGTTAAATTCTATCCAAGCAGTGTTGCCTGTTTACTAAGCCAACAGACTTATAGTCAGAGAGAACTTAGTTTAGACCCTCTCTGTGTTATTAAAGATATGACCATAAGAAAAGTCAACACAACCTCTCTGAGGTAAATATCCTTATTGGTAAAATGTAGCAAATCATAGAAACCTCATAGAATTGTTTTGAAAATTAATGAGATATTGTTTGTAAAAATGTTTTAGCACAGTGCCTGGCGTATAGCTAAACTCAATAAAAGGTAGCTATAAAGAAAGAAAAAGTTACCATGATTTCTCCTAAATGTGATTTTTCAGTGTATTTATATTGGAGCCTATATTCCACTAAACATATTTAAATTCTTTTTCAGAGTGTAATACCTAAAGATAACAAATTCCTAAAGATAAGAAACTACCAGCAGGTGGAGCTCAGTGTCAGAGAAACCAAGTGTCTGAAATTGAGCTATTTTTCATCTTAGGCTTTAAAAATAAAATTAAATAAATGCATATACAGTTTTGAAATTTATATGTGAAGACTTCCTATTTTTAGCATGCTTACAAAAAGTCATCACCCTGCCACATGGTTCTTGCATATGTAAAAATAATGCTTTGGTTATTCAGATCAACTAAAATTTTTTGTTGTTTCTAGTATTATATATAATGTATGACAGTCATTTGCATGACGAAGACATACTTAAAGTGAACTTCATTTAAAAAGAGTGACTTAGAATTTGATTATTTCATTCAGGAATTGGCCTGATAATCTCATATTTAACTTGTCAAAACCCTCAAATCTGCCACTCTCACAGTATTCCACTTCTTAGTAAATGGTGTCACCTTTAATCAGCTGTTAAAGCCAAAAATCGTGGGAATCACCCTTGTGTTCACTCTTCCACAAATCTCACATCCACTCTTTCCATAAGTTCTCGTGGTGCTATCTCTAAAATATATCCCAAATCTGACCTCTTGTCAGCATCTTCACTGTGATCATCATAATAAAACAGTAAGTTGTAGCCTGACTGCTTCTTTCAGACTACCTGTCTGCTCCCTTGCCCTTCCTACATTTTATTTTCTACGTAGTAACTGAGTGATCTCAGTGTGATCTTGTGTGATCTCCTGCTTATGACCCTCCATTGGGATCCTTGTGTTATCAAAATAAAATTTCTTATCAGAGCTTAAACTACATGATCATGTCCCTGCCTAGCTCTCCCCCAGCGTAGCCTCCCACTCCTTCTCATCCTCCACACTCTAGCCTTTCTGATCTCACTGTCCTCTGAGCAGGCCAAACTGCTTCTCATCTCAGGGCCTTTCTGTTTCCTCTCTCTTTAATGCTCTTTTCCCCAGTTTTTCATATGCCTGACTGCCTTCTTTTCATCATTTCAACTCAAATGTCATTCCTTTGAGACATCTCTCTGACTACTCTAGCTGTAATAGGCTCTTTGATTAACCCTCTACTCCCTGCCATCATTATCCTATTGCCCTTTTCCACTTCTTACATAGCCCTTACTTCTAGTTCTTTGCTGCTACTACTACAATTTTGTTGGCTAACATTTACTATGTGGTAGGTTTCTTTTAAGCATTTCTATGCATTAAATATTTTAATACGTGTATTTATATGTTATTAACTCATTTAATTATGGCATTTGATTATGTACATATGTATGATTTTAGTATTTATTTTCTTCCCCTATAATCCCTGCTAGCCCTTCAGGCTGTAGCTCCACAAAGACAGACACTTTCATTTTGTTTACTATGATTTCCTTGGCCTTGAGCAGTACTTGGCAAATAGAGGAGGCTTAGTAAATATTTTCTGAATATTGTGCAAGTTCTTAGAATTCATAACAAATAGAGTCATCAAATATTTAAGTAAAAAACCTTCTAGGGGAAAGGGAGTATTTTCTAAGGAAGAAATCATGCCTGATTATTCTTAGAGTTCTTTTATATGAAGGTAATAGGGTATAGAAAAATCATCTACTTAGGTTTTAGGAAAGACTTGGCAATGTTCTTTACGAAAGATTGCTAAATATTAAGTCACCATGGGGTGGGAAGTATACTTTTAGCATGGCCCAAGAAAAGATTTAAAATCAGAGGGTAGAAATAAACAGATATTTATTTAACTGGAAAGCTGTAAAGATAAAGATACCTTAGCAATTAATAAACCCATCTGTTATGGGTTGAATTGATTCCTCAAAAAGATATGTTGAAATCCTAATATCCAGTACCTGTGAGTATGACTTTACTTAATTGGAAATAGGGTCTGTAGATGTAATCAAGTTCAGATGAGGTTATTAGGGCAGGTTCTGATTTAATATGACTGGTGTCCTTATTAGAAGAAAAGATAGACTGACCTACAGGGAATACAGCCATGTGAAGGCCGAGGCAGAGATTGGAGTTATGCTGATATAAACAAAGGATTGCCTGGGGCTACCAGAAGCCATAAGAGCCAAGGAAGGATACTTCCTTAGAGTTTTTGGAGGAAGCATGACCCTGTCAAAACCTTGATTTCAGACTTATAGCCTCTAGAACTGTGAGGAAACAGATTTCTTTTCCTTTAAGCCATGCAGTTTGTGGTATTTTGTTAACAGAAGACCTAGGACACTAATATAACATCCGTTGTACTTATTATCTGTATAAGTGACCTGAAAGACTGCCTAGTGAGGTATCTAGATGACATCAAATTTTTCTAGTTGTGAGGAGAAAACCAGTGGGTACAGATGATCACAGGAGAGATACCCGAATTAGCTTTTTTTCTGGGCTGGACGAAGAAGCAAGAAATCTAGCTTCTCTAGATTTTATATTCCTTGACTGTGAACATTAATTTTGATTTACTTTATCTCCAAGATTGTTTCAAGATTTAAAGTTTTGTGATTTTATGAGCCTGTGAATTCATATGCCAGGCATCTTGTAAATGCTCAATGAATATTGAAACTATAAATAAATAAAACCACACAGGAAATAAAGAAAGGTAGGAAAATATAAGTAAATCTAGGTAGGTGTAAAAATACAAATTATATGTTTAAAATGGTTTGGAGAGAAAAATGAAACAAAGGAAAGAATATTGAAAATCAAAACTCATTGTTTCTTGAGTGTGTCAACTTATAGCAAAAAGACAAAATTAATGCATCCTTTGAGACTCCATTTTTGGCAACAGAATACTTTTGGTGAGATGGAGCAGGGATTTAGCCCAAGAAGCATAATATAAGTTAATTGCACAGATTTTTGGAGCAGAGTTGCTTAGATTTGAATCCTGGGTTAACTGCTTATTGGCTATGTGACCTTGGGCAAGTTAGTTAACTTTTCTCTGCCTCAGTTTTCTCTTCTGTAAACTAGGGCTTGTGTTAGAACCTTTCTCATAAGGGTTATTATGAGGGATTAAATGAGATAATCCACCTAGAACGTTTTAAACAATGCCTGGCTTATAAGGAGCTCCCCACCCCATGTTGTCTATTATTATTTATTAGTTGTAACATTTTATTAAATTATTCTCAAAATATAAAATGGGGCTTTTCCCTGATGGACATGATATAAAGATGAATGATTGTTATAACAACAAAATCAAAATGTATATATTTAAACTAGAGAAATAGAGAAAATTATGCAAAGATGTAAGTCTTGATTTTTTTTTTGGAAGTGCATGGAATTGGAAAGGGAAGCAAAGGGTTTAAAAGAAGAGATTTTATGTCATAATTGTGACCAGGAAAGTTTTACTGAGTAAGACTTTTGTATAGTAGGTCTCTCTTGCTCTTCTTCTATTTTTTCTTATTTGTAAAGTTTCTTGAACTTTGGTCCATTTTAAAGAATGTGCTGCACTGTACCTGAATATGATATCTGGCATCTAGTATGGTTGCATAGTACCTTCTTTTCAAAAAAATGAATGAATAGAAGAAGGATTTATTTAGCAATGAACAAACTATTATAGAACAGATTAACAAGATAGGAGTCCTATTTTCAAATTAAACGTATCCTGAACCCTCTACTGCTTCTCCAGCCCTTTCACCTCATTGTATGTTGTTAAGCTCAACACATTCCTGTCAGGAGATCTTTAATTTTTATTTATTTATTTATTTATTTATTTTGCGGTACATGGGCCTCTCACTGTTGTGGCCTCTCCCATTGCAGAGCACAGGCTCCAGACGCGCAGGCTCAGCGGCCATGGTTCACGAGCCTAGCCGCTCCGAGGCATGTGGGATCCTCCCGGACCGGGGCACAAACCCGTGTCCCTTGCATCGGCAGGCGGACTCCCAACCACTGCACCACCAGGGAAGCCCAAATTTTTATTTTTATTTAGACCTTAAAGATCATTTGTGTGTAATTTAGATTCTTTCTCTGTGAATCAGAGGAATTATAAAGAATTGGAGAGCTATACCTCAGTAAAATTAATTAAAAATCACTGGATTAAGAAAGGCTTTTTTAGCAAAGCTTTTTGCAAGGTTTTTTTTTTTTTTTAACATCTTTATTGAAGTATAATTGCTTTACATTGTTGGTGTTAGTTGCTGCTGTATATCAAAGTGAATCAGCTATACGTATACATATATCCTCATATCCCCTCCCTCTTGCGTCTTCCTCCCACCCTCCCTATCCCACCCCTGTAGGTGGACACAAAGCACTGAGGTGATCTCCCTGTGCTATGCAGCTGCTTCCCACTAGCTATCTGTTTTACATTTGATAGTGTGTATATGTCACTGCTATTCTCTCACTTCGTCCCAGCTTACCCTTGCAAGGTTTTGTTTCAAGAAGTGCTTGAAAGTTTGGTCTGTTCTCAGAGATCTCAAGATCCAGGTTTCTGAAGCAGATGACTTCTACAGGTTGAATAGGAAGGTATTTTATTCAAAAAATCAATTAAAAAATAGATTTATTTCTTAAGTAATGGATCTTCACTTAATGCATGAAGATTTCCTCTTTATTGCTCAATAAACCAATAATATTTGTTGGATATGTCAATTCCTTTCATCCAGAATTGACTGGTATACTTCCATGCCAACAGGGGGAGTTAGCGTCAAATAGGAGATCCAGATCTGTGCTTTTTCTATCTTACTTTTGGCTCAGACAGGAAGGTCTGTGGACAAATTGGCTTCTGTGGGTCCACTATCAGCTCTTGGTTGAGATTTGAGATTTGAGATGGAGAAGAAAAATAGATGTTTCCATTGTGAGGGTAGGCCGGATCCTAGTTCTGACTCCCAGTCCTGTAAAACCTGAACTTTAAAGTACAGCTCTGAGGCTTCCTATCCTTCCACATCAGAAGTCAAAAGAGAACAGGTAATGGGGAAGGCTGTCTCAGGCCTACTTCAGCCAGGGCCCAGAAATGATCTCAGAGTCCAACAGATCATCTGTTTTATGCTGCTTCTTTATAAATGGGAAGAATATTTCTTCTTGACTTCTGAATATGATAGTAGACAAAATTCTTTTGAAGGAATTCTATCACTCAGATGTCAAGCCAAGCCCATTAAAAAATGAAAGTGGCTTGTTTTCCATTTTCATTTTATTTTATTTGTTTCCTTTATTCACCTCTCAGATTTGAGAGAAATATGTGCTTTCTACTATTCCAAAACATGGGAAGGGAAAAGAGTGCAGTTTTGTTGGACATCTGAGGAGAATCATTGCTCAATTTAAAATCTGTGATGGTATTAAGATTTCTTTTTTCCTGATTTCAGTTTCTTTCCTGGCTGGTGAGCCCAATTTTACCTTCTTATTTTCAATTTCTGTCAGCAAAGGAAAATAATATTTTTCTTGATTGGTATGAAAAAATCAGTGATAATACCTGATAAAGCTTTTCACAATGATATATAACTGTATAGTTAGTACTAATTTTATAATCAATTCTTAAAGTTTAATTTAGAAACCTGGAGCACACTAATTTCTTAGTATTTTAGTGCATAGCATATCATTTCTATAAATAAGAGGAATGGAGTCCTATGTTAAATCTGTTGTTAGTAAAGGATTATGTTTACATGTTATTTTGTAGTTTAAATTTAATTGCCTATATCCAGCAAGTTCCTTAATTAATGACCCTATATTTTAGGCTGTCATTCTTCTAGATTCACTATATTAGGAAAAACAAATTCTGGCCTTCAAATAAGAAAGGTAAATGTCAAAAAAGAACATTAGATGATTATGTAGCTTCATATATTTTTTCTTTTATATTTGAAGAGAGTTTAATAGACATGTAATTCCTGTTTTAATGTTACTAAATTCAATATTTAAGTTATGGTGTTCTAAATAGTAGTGTCTTATAGTCATTGGGTAAGTACTATTCATAAGTATAAGAATCATTCCTTATATTTGTACGTTTTGTGTTATCTTGATTTAAGGAGTCATAAAAATGTTACAGGATGTAGAATCCATTGGTGTCATCTTGTCTAATCTATCATTTTATATATAACAATGTCTCTGAAGCCCTAGATAATTAGTGGCTCATGTAGCTAGCTAGTGACTTGTACAACTCTAATTTTCTGTAGCTTTAAAATAAAGTCCTGCTTCCTTTTCACTCTTCATTTCCTGATATATTTTATGATCTTTATTTGACATTTTTCTGTATTTGTATTTTTTGTATATCTCTTATTGTTTTTGCAAAACAACTTTATGCTCTTTATTTACTGTTCTTGAAATTGTTTTCAATCCTCTTAATTTTTATTTTTTTCTTTGTGTCAGCTCTGCTGCATGTTTTCAAAATAAAGTGGAAAAGGTTAAAATTTTGTTACTTAACTAATATATAAATTTCTACATTGTCATGCATTATTCCTACACTATCCTAAAGTAAACAGAATAAGAGTTTTTGTGTTGATGGCTATCAGGCACCATCCTCAAGTAGACATTAAGTATAGGTATGCACACTGTCTTCAAGTAGATATTTATTGAACTCTCATACCTGTGAACTTCCACCCATAACTGTGATAATTTGTCTTTGGTTATTAGCTAATGCTGGCCTAAATACAATGAGATTTTTTAGACTTATGATAAATCTATAAATATACTTTCAAGCACTTAAACATTTATCATCAGTCTGCTTAGTCAGATGTTACTATACCCACTCAGACACACACATATTCAGATCCACCTCTACTAGCTTATGTGATGATTCTGTACCTGAATTGATTAAAGGAGGGTTCTGTATTCTTATGGAGTCACTATTTATCCTCCTTTCATAGGGTGTTCTGACTTCTTTGGTTCTTACTCTCTGATATTATTTTATGATGTTTCCAGTGAATCCTTATCACCGTAAGATACATACTGACTCATAAGTGTTCATTTTAGGCAGGAGCCATTCCCTTTTACCAGAAAGTCAGATTCTGGTAAAAGGACCAGGCCTAGTTTGTCGTCTTCTGCTAAACTTTTGCCCCCAATGTTGCTGTCACTAGCCATCTGCTCCCTCTGTCAATTAATGTCATATTAATTCTGTGTTGTATATGGCAGATTCATTCTTTACCGTATTTTCACTTCCCTTAAGCATTCTCATGCAGTTCTCATCTTTTCAAAAATTTTTTACTGTGCCCCCTGGAATCTTATTCTGGTAAGCAAACTTCCTTTTCAAGAGAGGATTCATCCTCTCATATCCAGTATAACTCAGTGTTGAGAACTGTTCCTTAATACTGCCTTTTGTATTCCTTCACTTGATGTGAAAGCCTCTGTGTTTTCAAGGCTTGTGGGGTTTGGTTGTACTACATTTACTCCTTCTCATTGCTGAATTCTTTCATGTTTTTGGTCATTCCTCTTCATTTATCAAAGAATGTGTTCTCTGGTTCATTGTCTGTTTTTCTACCCATAGCTATTTGGGATGACTTTAGCATTCATGTGGAAGATCCATCCAAAATCTTAGTTTCTATGTTCATCAATCAAAAAATAATATTGACCGAGGGATGGTAGTTAGTAAGCAAGTTTAGGTCAAGAGAATTTCTCTTAAAGATGGAAGAGAGCTCCTTGGCCCTTGTTCCTCTTGAGCTTCTGGCATCAGCTCTGGACTGCTTACTTTCCTGTTTTATAAGAAACACAAAACCTTATTTGGTTAGGTTAGTTTTAGACATATTTTTGCCACATATAGTTTAATGCAATTCTGACTGAAGGAATAAGTAAAATTTTAGTGAAAATAGAAAAATGTGCCTTGGAATAGTACTGCTATTTTCACTGTTATTATTTATTTGTTTGTATGTTTTAGAAGGTGCTTGCTTCCACAGGAGCTTGTGTGGCACTAAGATTATTAAGGTGGAAGAATTTTAATGCATCAATAGATGTTATTTATTCTAATATTAACAATTCTGGCTTTTATAAATATCTATATTTTGAAGGCATGGTATTCTCCCTCCCCCCCAGCTCTCTAGTTTCTGGTTGAATTATTAGGAAGACTTAATTGCCTCTGCAGATTGACAGAGTGTCACAAGATGTTTTAAAGTTATATATGTATTTCAGTGTTTGGTGATATGATAACAGTATTTATGAAAGTAGTTAATTTGGTGAGTTCTTGAGATTTATTGTAGGACAATCTTTTTCATAAGGACAAAAACAAAGATTTCAGGATTTTAAGGGCAAATTTTACATATGTTAAGAGAAAACAAAGTAATTGTACATACTTCAGGTTGTCCTTGCTAATCTTATAATTTTAGGTTATTGCTTTATATGTTCAATTTCTAATTAATTTCTGAAAAATGATTTATTCTAGCTATCAATGATGTAATTTTTGGGTGGCATGTGCCTTGAAAATATACATCTATTAAAACTGTTTGCTTTTTTCTTAAGAGGATGAGAGAGAGTGTAAGTGGTAGAAAGTATGGTCAAAATTTTAAAATAAACCAAAAGGATGAATGATAGGTGAATACTTTAGGCTCTGTATCTAGTCATTTAGCCAAATAATCCCTGGGGTCTTTATAGTTTACTTTTTGTTATGCTTTTCTATGTATTTAAAAAATATTATATAAACTTTATTCCGATTAAGAAACATACCTAGAGACATCTGAGAACATTGGATATATGTTGAAAATTAATCCCAAAATATAGACTCTAGTCTAGTAGCCCTGAGGGAACTGGTGAAAGAGGAATGGCATGAAATATTTTTTAGCTTTTTTACTCAATCACAGCAGATAAAGTATTTCTAAATTTCTAATATTATAGAGGTGTATATCCTGCAATAATCAGTAAAAATTGCTGTCTCTTGTTTTGTTTGTGGCAGCAAGAAAGCATTGGCTACCTTAAAGCTTCTCTTTGCCCCCCCCCCAAAAAAAACCTTGAATTAACAAAACACACAAAAGTAGATTGCAGAATGTATTATTGCTAATTCACTCTAAGTGATTATGGAACCAAGGGCAAATACTTCATTAGATAAAGCTAAATCTTGTAAGTGAATTCCTATCATAACTATATGTTTCCAGGTATAATCGAGACACCATTCGAGCTACTGTTTACTAGAATTCCAGAAATCCTTGGTTACATGGTTTAGCTATTGCATTATTTCACCCAATGAAAGGTTAGCTTTTCCTTTGTATTTAAGTTAACAGAAATAAGATACATGAGCATCTTATGGAATTGAGCTTGAGAAATGAAGACTCTTATGGCTTGCTGATGATGGGCTCTCTGTGAATGAAGGCAACAGCAATAAAATAAGAAGACCTGTTGATGAAAAAATTGTTCCAGAATATGGCCTTGTTTCAAGGTTAAGAATACTTTAAGCCCAGTAGTAAACCATGTATTTTTTTTTAAGAATGGTTATAAAAAGTGGTAGGCAAAATACTGCTTATTTTAACATTATAGTTCTCTACTTAATCACAAATGTATGCCATTATTCATCTTTGAAATAAGCACAGAATACTTATTGCAAACAAAATTTTTGAACTCCACAGTTAGCTGATAGTTCATGTAAACTTTACCATCTAACTTAGATTTTGGTCAAGTGTTAGTTTATATTTTATAAATTATTATAGATTTTTCTATCTAAGGAAAACAAAAAGCAAGTATGATTTGGGCGGTGGGGTTGTTCAGTGAGCAGGAACGAGTGACTAACTGGCTCTATGGGTGAGTGAAAGGGAGAGACATAGGTGGAGTGGAGGGTGGCTACCATAGGTGACTGAGGTCATACTGGCTCCGCTCACCAAGTGCCCAGAGCAGTAGGAGCTGGCCGAAGGGAGCGAGTGATTTCAGTTTGGGATGTTTAAAATTTGAGGTGTCCTGAACTTTCTTGTAGAGATGATTAGCAGGCAGTTTGGGATGTCCTTCTGAAGCTGGAGATTAAGACTTGGGAGTGTCCAGTGTAATTAAAGAGGTAGTGAGAGAAAAAGAAGAAAGTAGGGTAAATTGAAAGATACAAGAGAGATAGATAAGGCTGAAAAGCTTTCTGTGATTTTGGCAACTTAAGAGGTCCTTAGTGAGCTCAAAGAGAATTGTTTCTGTGGATGGGGGAGGAAGGAGGTTAGGTTGCAATAGACCTAGGAGTGAAGGGGGTGAAGAAGTGAGGTTTCAGTTGAGGAAACAGTTTCAGAATATTTAAGAATAAGATGTATTTGAGATTAGTTCCAGAATGAGGGACTTTAGACATGTTACCTCACCTCTCTGAGTCTGAGTTTCCTAAAAAACAGCTGGCGATTTGAGTCTGAAACACAGGAGACGAGGCTGTCTTGGTTATCGTAGAATCAGTGAACACCCCACAGGAGCAGGAGTTTTTTTCTCCCTAGAGCCTGCATTACCATCTGGAACACTGTAGTTGTTCAACAAACATTTGTTAAAAAATGAGAGTGATCACACAGGAAGATGGTGCAGTATGAGGAAAAGGCTAAGACCAGAAGCTTGGGGAACTAGGTGGGTAGAGCAAGTAAGGCTCACAGTGGAGACTAAGGAGGGACAAGAGAGAGGAAAGAGGAGAGTCACACAAAGAAGCATTTCAGGAAAGGAGCCATCAGTAAGACACAAATGCTGAGAAAGCTTGGATTAGTTTTCTATGGCGTGTTACCAATCACCACAAACTTAATGGCTTCAAACAGGACCTGTTTATTAGTTCACAGTTCTGTGGGTCCAGTTCTGTGTTGTCCAGGCCTGGCCCAACTCTTTGCTCAGGGTCTCATGATGTCAAAGTCAGCGTGTTGGCTGGCTGCATTCTCATCTGAAACATGGGGGTCCTCTTCAAGCTCATGTGGTTGGGGCAAAATTCAGTTCCTTGTATTTGAGGACTGAGGTCCTCGTTTGCTTGCTGGCTGACAACTGGACACTACTTTTAGCTTGCAGAGGCCACCAGAATACCTTGCTATGTAGTCCCCTCCGGCAATGGAGAATCTTCCTCACACTGAATCTCTCTTAAGCTTTAAGTCTCTGCCTTCAGGAAGAGGCCAGTCTCTTTTAAGGGCTCACCTGATTGGGTCAGGCATACTCAGAATATTCTCCCTTTCTTACAGTCAGCTATGCCACGTAACATAACCTAATCATGGCTGTGAAATCCACCATATCACTGTCCTAGTGATCATGCAGGATGTGCGCGCGAAGGGGTGGGAACTTTAGAGACCATCTGAGAAATCTGCCTTCCACAGAGCTCAAGCAAAATGAAAACTGAATAGAGACTAGGAGATTTAGCAACACCTTCTTCCAGGATGGTAGTAAAAACCTGGAAATGCTACTCAAATTTAAGGCATGCAGGTATAGTTTTACACTTAGAAACAAGTAGAAAAATACCCAATTTCTCCATAGGTCATTCTTTCTGTGACCTCTACTCTGAAACTAGAAGTAGGAGAAAAAATGATCTATTTGGATTTCACAGATGAATGTAACTAAGTTCACATAATAAAGATCAGAAAGAATCTTAGAATTTTCTACTATTACTTAGAAGCAGTTCTAATGAACTTCTTTTCATCATTTCTCAGTGTACTGTAGATTAGAAAGAGCAAATGGTAAATAGCGAGTGCAGGCGTGGGATGGTGGAGGAGGGGGGAGGAGCGGAATCAAGAATTGTCAGTAGCAGTAAGTGATAACCCATATTTTAACACCAAGGGAGGAATCTGGAAAAAAAATAAAGGCACAAAATACAGATAGAAGAAATTCAAAAATGGAGTCTTATAGTTTTGACTCAGCAAGATAAGGCCAGATTATGTTCATTTTGAACTATGTAAGAAGACAGAAATACAAATTTGATTTGTGAGGATAATCTTTTTGAAAGATATGGTCAAATGAGGCATCTCATTAGTGCCATTTAGTTTTAAAGGAAGTTATTCTTTTAAAAAGTATCAATTTCTACTCATTAAGATATGATAATTAGCTATTTGATTTTATTTTGTACCTTTAAAGCCTTAAGACAATTTGTTGGTAATTTTTTGAATCTATATATAATTCTTAGAGCACTGAAGCTGATTTAAAACAATTCTAGATATTAATCCTTTGGTTCTATAAATTATATTGTTGCTACCCAATCAGTGTAGGGAAGAGAACAAATGATGTGATTTAGATTACGTTACAGGTTTGAGTGTAAGAATTAGTATTCTGAGTAAGAACTTCTTATTGTCCTTGCAAAAGTTATTTACCCACTCCAAAATTTGGCTTTCTAATCTATGAAGTGAGGCTAACAGGACCTGCTATATAGTGTTATAGATGATTAAATGTACAGAAGACTGCATGGACAGGGTCCATGGTGCTTGGCACGTAGTTAGTGCTCAGTAAATGTTAGCTATCTTCAGTGGTAGAGTCATTTTCTAAGCATGTCAATATTTTTTCCACAGAGACTTCAAGCAGTGTATTATGACTGTCTTCTTTGACATAGCCCCTAAAACTTTAGCAATAGTGATGTTTTATTCATGTATTTGAAAATACTTAAAATCATTTGGGTTCTCACTACTTTGAGATTTAATGAATTTTTAGGCACTGAGTGAAGCATTTCTGACATGTGGATCCAAACTTTCCTGTATCTGTATTCAAAGGCCTCTCCCCTATCTTAGTGTTTTATCTTTAGTGAAAAAAAAAAAAAAGGATAATTGTATCTGTCTGATACAGATACAATTTCAGTCATATCTAACATTTCACCATTTCGGGTCCCAAATGGCTGTGTGTGTGTGTGTGTGTGTGTGCACATGTGTGTGTGTGAGAGAGTATATCTTCATATTAGCAGCATTCCTCAGTCTTATATTTATTTTTAATTAAGATTTACTGGTCTTTTTCTGTTTTTATTACATTCCTTGAGATATGGTATTCAAAATAGTGCATCTTTTTTAGGTGTAAATGAACAACAGTTTTATACTAAATGTTATAAATTTGAATGTAGTAATTGTTTCAATGTAACGTTTCTACTTTAATGTCATTAGAGCCTTTCCTTCCCAACCCACCCTAAATTTTTGAATGAGTGACCAATGCCCAGCATTTGGTTGACTTTGTGGATGTAATCTAGGCCATGTGTTACAGTGGAAAAAGGAGTTAGCTTTGTCATCATATGTGTGTCATGAGTCAAGTCATCTTACCTACTCTGATTTCCATTTTCTCAACTGTTATGAGTGAAAAGTTTGAAGTAGAAAAATCTCTAGCTTGGAAGATTCCTTCTAACACTTCTATATAAAACATGAAAAAAATGTGATGGAATAAGGACTATCACCCAGTAATTTTTATACTTATTTTCAATGTTAATCTTTTTACTACATGCCCTATCTGTGTAAACTTATACTAATCAACTTATTTTTTTTTTCTTAGTAGTTGGTTGCCTTTGAAATTCCTTCTTTCTTTGCTGGCACCTTATTATCGGAAACAATATTGGGCCCCAAAATGTGAAAACTGCATATGCTAATTAGTATGAAAATAGATGCTAGCAAAGCAAATAAAAAAGTTAGCCACTGTTCCAGCTACTGTACTGTAAATGAATGAAGAGCCAGAGGGAGACAGTCCTGTGACCTTGCTACTGCTGAGCTGTGCATATTACTGTATATAGTTTCTGGAGTTATCAGGGTTCCTGTTGAGAAAAACTGTCTTTGGGACTGCAGCTATACTTCTGATAGTGGATTTGGGGGCAAGGTGTTGCTGATCAGCAACTTTGTCTCTGGTCAGAGATTAGGTTCTAAAACCTGGAGTGGGAAATGAACAATAAAAAATACATATATGCACATTTTAATCTCACTGTATAGAATTTATGAGAATAATGCAATTTTTAACCAGTTTCCCTGATGAATAGAATTCATATAAGGGTGTTTTTTTTTTTTTTTTTGATGTTTAAAGTAGCTAATGATCACTTTACAAGGTAAATATTCAGTGGTTCTTTGTCAGCTGTGTATAGTTTCCCAGGACTGCTCTCACAAATTACCACAAACTTCCTGGCTTAAAAACAACATAGATTTATTCTCTCACAGTTCTAGAGGCCAGAAGTTAAAAATCAGGGTGTCTGCAGAGTTGGTTCCTTCTGGAGATTCTGAGCGAGAACAGTTCCATGTCTCCCTTGTAGCTTCTGGGGGTTGACTACTGGCAAACCCTGGCATTTCTTGACCTGTGGACACATCACACCAACCTCTGTTTCCCTTCTTCACATTGCCTTCTCTTCTGTTTTTTTTCCTCTTCTGTTTAAGTCTTCTTATAAGGAAGCTTGTCTTTGGATTTAGGACCCACCTGGACAATCCAGGAAGATCTCATTTTGAGATCCTTAATTTACTTATATCTGCAGAAACGCTTTTTCCAAGAAAGGTCACATTTACAGGTGCTGGGTGGATATATCTTTTGGGGGAGGGTGTCACATCCAACACATTACAGCTGTGTATTATTCTCTTTAATTATCAAGAAAATTTTCAAAAGTTGAAGCTTTGGTTGTGGGTGAGACCCTTAACTTTGAGAGAAGCCTAGTTCTTTTGACCTTTCATTCAAATATTTTTTGAGTACCTATTCTGTGAGCCCCAGAAATATTACATAAATTAGCCCAAGGTTATGTGGGTCAAGCAGCTGAAATCTAAATCCAGCTTTGATACCAAAGTTTTGCTTTTAATCACTGTGCTATTTTGTCTGCCTGGAGTAGTTTTTGCCAGCCCCTGACCTCATACTTCCCAAGTACTCTTTTCCAAACCCCTCAAAAAGGAATGTTGTTTAAATTTTGGTCAATAAATGTCTACAAAATTGCTACAAAGATACAATAAACACAGGACTTTCTGGTCTCATAATACAGATGGAGACACTTGGTTCTAGTCCTGGTTCTGACTTTAACTCAGACTTGAACCAAAAACATCTTTGAACTTCTGGTGAAACAAGATTATTTTTATGGTATCTCCCAGTTCTGAAATGTTATAACTATAACTGTTTTTTAAAATATTTTTCTCTAATTTTGCCTGTGGACATTTGGAAGTAGAATGCCTTTGCATATTATAATGTGTACTTTTATGAGATAGAACTTTTCCTGTGTTTTGATTATGGCAGCAGCAGCATATTTAGAGAGGGTTAACTAGTTATTGGGTGCTAGGAGCTTTGCTTAGTCCTTTCCATGCCACATTCAATCCTTACCGCAACCCTATTAGGCAGAACTATTATTATTCCTGATAGGCAGTACTATTATTATTCTCAATTTATAGAGAAAGAAATTGATGTACAGACAGTTAGATAACTTGATATGGATTGCAAGTAGGAGAGCTAGGATTCGAATGCCCCCAGTCTGACTGTAGAATCTGTCCTCTTAACAACTGCTTATATAGCCTTTGTTGTATAGTTTCTGTAATTTAAGTGACATAATAGGGGTTGGAAAATTATGGCCCATGGGCCAAATCTGGTCTGCTGTCTATATTTGGGTGGCTTATGAGCTAAGAATTATTGTTACATTTTTAAATGGTTGAAAAAAATCAAAAGAAGGACTACTTTGTGATATGTAAAATTTATATGAAATTCAGATTTCAGTGTCCATAATAAAGTTTTATTGGAACACAGGCTTCAGCCTAGTTGGGTAGGGATGACAGACACCATGTGGCCCAGGAGCCTAAAATATTTCCTGTCCAGCCCTTTAGAGAAAAAAATGTGCCAGCCAATATAATGTTGCTGGTAATTTGTTATTTTAATCTTTTTATTGCTTTTATGGCAAAAACATTAAGCACTTCTTTTTAGGTAATATAGTTTCTTTTTCAAAAAGGCAGATTTTAAATATAGTTTCAGATTTTTTAAAATTTATTTTTAATATTACATGCCAAAATAAACATTTGTCAGTAGTCAGGGAATGGTAATGAATGTTTAGGAAATCGTATAATTGAGAATCGTATATGAAAATACATTTGTAGGCCTATTAGTAATACTTTGTAAATTTTCATAGACTATCATAGCAACTTCATAATGCAGTGTCTAAAAGTATATTGAATATTTTCTCTATGTTTGAGGTAATTCTATGTAGTAGAATATCCCTTTTTTATCATGATGACTTGTATTTAATTATTTGTATTTGTGAAGATTGACATTCTTCGTTGGTATACTTATTTACCTTTAGTATGAAGAAAGTGATAATATTGTTTAATTCTCAAGTGAAAATGTATTATTATTTGGTAAACGTAATAACTGTACTTGAATAGTCTAGTTAGCTAATCACGAATAGCCATCCCACACAGATTTCTCATTTAAATCTGTAACAAATGTCTTATTTAAGAGAGCTACATGTTGCATTTCTGGTGAAATTACATTCTTATATTTATCTGTCAGATGAATTTTAATAAACTGGTACATGCCTGTTGAAGGGAGAAGTATGAAATTGTATCAGTAATAGGTCTCATCCAGACTAGCCACATGATATTTAATCCATGTACTTGTACATTTTTTTCTGTCCTGGTTTATATAAGTATCGTTAATGTAAAAGCAAAACTGGTTAAGAAAACATTGTCTTTACACTCTTATGCATTCTGGTTAGTATTAGGCCAAATGATTAGCGTTGTATCTGTGCAACCTACCTTGTTTCATTTCTTTATCTCTCTTCAACATGCATTTCAAAATAATGAGTTCTTTTTAATTTTGTACACCTAATATTATCTAAGTAACAATGCTTTTTGTTAAGGTTATAAGAATTTAAGGATAAACTCTATAACCAAAGTTATTTCTAGCAGATTTGAATCTTTAAAAATACAGTTTTATTTAAACTTAGTTTTTCAAGAATCTTTACCAGTCAGATGATTCAGTGTGCTTGAGCACTTTGCTGGTTGAATTGATTTGCTAAGTATCCATTGGCTGGTATAGTTTCTGTTATACATTTTACTTGTTCACTCTTGTGTAAAGGCTTTAAAATAATGAGAAGTATGTATAACGTGCCAGCCAGTATCTAATTTATGTATCTTCATTTTTCTTTAAAATCTTTTCCGGTATTATGGTATTTTTGTAATTCAAATAAATGGACTTCTGAAGAATAATTTTTACAAGTAAACATGAGTAAATGGTAGAGCAAATATCTATATACATTAAATTGTAGAGACCCAGTTAAAATACCTTGTTCTGATACAGAGATTATTACTTTATGTAGTATCTTTGGAACTTTCTATCTTAGAAGACGTTTAGGAAACATTATTGCAATGAAAGATTTTAGAGCCAATTTCTCATGTTAACCTTTGCAAAATAATCATTATAATTTATCTTTATAATAACATAGTTATTAGCTTATATCAATGCATTAGGTACTGTAATATAAGTTTAATTGAAGCCCAAGGTGGAATAACTTATTTTAAGCCAGAAAAGTAAATATGAATTTTCTTAAGTCAGAAAAAGAACTTTGGTATACTGAATTTCATATTAGGAATTTGGACAAGTTAGGGATAAGAAAAAAACTTAAAATATCTACTTGAATTAAAACTTCCCATCCAAAGAGATATGGGAAGTTGAAGATGACCAAGGAAAAGAATTTAAAAGAGTTATAGATAACTAGGGCTAGGTTTAGTGTAGCGTCAGCCCTTGATTATCCGCTTTCTAAGTTTTTTATGGAATCATTTCTCTTTGTCACATAGCTAAATATCATGGTGCTAAATGGAGATAACCCTATAAGACTCCATAGAAATACATCAGTGAACCTGAGAATATGTGTATGTTTATTTCTGGACCGCCTTTAAATGCTGTTAAAGGCATTACCCATGCCTCTATCTTGTTTCAGTCATTTACTAACTGTGCTTCAGTGTCCTCATCTTTAAAAAAGAGAAAATAATAGTACTTGTCTGATAAAGTTGTTTATGAGGATTATGTGAGTTAATATATGTAAGACCCTTTAAAAAAGTTCGTTATATATTAGCTTTGATTATATTTACCTTAATCACCACCATCATTGTTATTATTCCATTAATGAGTATATTTAAACTTATCTTGATTTGTTTATAATTCTTGTTTCAAAGACTTTGAATTTAAAAAATATATCCGTATAAAACAGTTAAACTTTATCCTGCCTTTCCTATATGAACTGTATTACCAGATAATTGCTGATTAACCAAATAATTGATGAGGGAAAGCATCTTTTTATAGAAATATTCCCACTAATAAATGGGAAACAAATGATACAATTTGAAAAAATACAACCATTTTACAATACCCCATGATTTAGTGGATGTAGACATTGATCATCAGTAGCTGCTAACATCACAAAAAGAGAGAACCAGCCATTGTCTAGCCTCTGATCCTAGCTGCCAGTTTGTAGAAAAGAGGACAGAGGACATGTTGGACTGCCCCATGAGTATGAAATCATCAAATTCACGCTGTGGAAAACTCTGAGGCAAATGGCTGGGCCTTTTTTTTTTTTTTTAGCATCTTTATTGGAGTATAATTGCTTTACATTGTTGTGTTAGTTGCTGCTGTATAACAAAGTGAATCAGCTATATGTATACATATATCCTCATATCCCCTCCCTTTTGCGTCTCTCTCCCACCCTCTCTATCCCACCCCTCTAGGTGGTCACAAAGCACTGAGCTGATCTCCCTGTGCTATGCGGCTGCTTCCCACTAGCTATCTATTTTACATTTGGTAGTGTATATATGTCCATGCCACTAGCTCACTTCGTCTCAGCTTACCCTTTGCCCTTCCCGTGTTCTCAAGTCCATTCTCTACGTCTGCGTCTTTATTCCTGTCCTGCCCCTAGGTTCTTCAGAACCAATTTTTTTTTTTTAGATTCCATATATATATATATATATATATATATATATATATATATATATGTTAGCATACGGTATTTGTTTTACTCTTTCTGACTTACTTCACTCTGTATGACAGACCCTAGGTCCATCCAAAATGGCTGGGTTTTTAAACAGCTGAATTGTAAGGAAAATATAGGGATGGAGAGGGAACTTATTGATTAAAAGATGCTTAAAGATACATTAAATAAAATTTTCTAAATGTTCAAAACTAAAAGTATAGTGTCTAGGGATGCACACTAAAAACTAAAAATAAAACTAAAAATAATGCAAGTGAGTGATTTATTGTGGGAGGCATGAGATTGGTAACTTTGGAGGAAGGGATATAGGTGGTTGTGACTGGGACCTGTCTGTCACCTGGAGGCCTTCTGCAGTATTTGGCAAAGTTCTATTTCTTGAACTGGGTGGTGATTACGAGGACATTTACCTTAATTTATATATTTCTTATGTTTGATTTTCTGAATCAGTTTTTGTAATGACAAAAAAGCTAAGATACTTTAACTATTCTAATTAAAATATTTGGCAACAGTCTCTCCTCTGCCCACCAAATCTAACTTATGGAGTAAAATTGATTTGGAAAATGTATTCATTGATTCATGATTCACCAAACTTTATGTATATGTGTTAGTGTGTGTTGTGCATATGTATACTCCACTGTTTGTGTGTGTGTGCACTTTATGACAGGCACTGTTCTGATGATCTATTGCTATGTAACAGATCACTGCAAAATTTAAAGGCTTAAAACAACCAGTTATTCATTTGCTCATGAATCTCTGTTTGGGAAGAGTTCAGTGTGGAAGGCTTATCTCTGTTCCATGTGCCATAAACTGTAACAGTTGGACTAGAGGCATTAGGATCCACTTCCTAAGTGGTTCAGTCACATGACTTACAGTTTGGGTGCTGCTGGCTGCAAGTTCAACTGAGCTCTTGTTTATCTTCTTGTAGATCTGTCTCTGGGTTGCTTGATGTTTGTTACAGCTTGAGGTGGCTAGGTTCAAGAGTATATGTTCTAAGAAAACCAGAAGGAAGCTGATTGACCTAGCCTCAGAAGTCATGTAGTATCCCTTTCACCATTGTCACATACTCGCCTAAAATCAAGTGGAGAGAACATATGCCCCACTTCTCAATGAAAGAAGAGTCAGAGTCCTTATGGTAAGAAGGGAATGTGTGATGGAGATATTGTTGAGGCCATGTTGGAAAGTGAAGTATGCCACACGCACTGTCTCAGCATTGTATACAAAGCTGAATGAGATAAAGTCCTTGTCCACAAGGAGCTCACAGTTGAGTGAAGTTAACAGATAATTATAACAAGAATGTGATGAGAGTAAAGCTTGGGTACTGTCAGAGAACATAAAAAGAATACTCTTTTTTTTAAAGTTTTTTTTATTAGTTTCTGCTTTATAACAAAGTGAATCAGTCATACATATACATCTGTTCCCACATCCCTTCCCTCATGCACCTCCCTCCCTCCCACCCTCCCCATCCCACCCCTCCAGGCGGTCACAAAGCACCGAGCTGATCTCCCTGTGCTCTGCGGCTGCTTCCCACTATCGATCTACCTTACGTTTGGTACTGTATATATGTCCATGCCTCTCTTTTGCTTTGTCACAGCTTACCTTTCCCCCTCCCCATATCCTCAAGTCCATTCTCAAGTAGGTCTGTGTCTTTATTCCCGTTTTACCCCTAGGTTCTTCATGACATTTTTTTTTAATTCCATATATATGTGTTAGCATACGGTATTTGTCTTTCTCTTTCTGACTTACTTCACTCTGTATGACAGACTCTAGGTCTATCCACCTCATTACAAATAGCTCAGTTTCGTTTCTTTTTATGGCTGAGTAATATTCCATTGTATATATGTGCCACATCTTCTTTATCCATTCATCCGATGATGGACACTTATGTTGTTTCCATCTCCGGGCTATTGTGAATAGAGCTGCAATGAACATTTTGGTACATGTCTCTTTTTGAATTGTGGTTTTCTCAGGGTATATGCCTAGTAGTGGGATTGCTGGGTCATATGGTAGTTCTATTTTTAGTTTTTTAAGGAACTTCCATACTGTTCTCCATAGTGGCTGTACCAATTCACATTCCCACCAGCAGTGCAAGAGTGTTCCCTTTTCTCCACAACCTCTCCAGCATTTATTGTTTGTAGATTTCTTGATGATGGCCATTCTGACTGCTGTGAGATGATATCTCATTGTAGTTTTGATTTGCATTTCTCTAATGATGAATGATGTTGAGCATTCTTTCATGTATTTGTTGGCAGTCTGTATATCTTCTTTGGAGAAATGCCTATTTAAGTCTTCTGCCCATTTTTGGATTGGGTTGTTTGTTTTTTTGCTATTGAGCTGCATGAGCTGTTTGTAAATTTTGGAGATTAATCCTTTGTCAGTTGCTTCATTTGCAAATATTTTCTCCCATTCTGAGGGTTGTCTTTTGGTCTTGTTTATGGTTTCCTTTGCTGTGCAAAAGCTTTGAAGTTTCATTAGGTCCCATGTGTTTATCTTTGTTTTTATTTCCATTTCTCTAGGAGGTGGGTCCAGAAGGATCTTGCTGTGATTTATGTCAGTGTTCTGCCTATGTTTTCCTCTAAGAGTTTGATAGTTTCTGGCCTTACATTTAGGTCTTTAATCCATTTTGAGCTTATTTTTGTGTATGGTGTTAGGGAGTGATCTAATCTCGTAGTTTTACATGTCCCTGTCCAGTTTTCCCAGCACCACTTATTGAAGAGGCTGTTCTTTCTCCACTGTACATTCCTGCCTCCTTTTTCAAAGATAAGTTGACCATATGTGCGTGGGTTTATCTCTGGGCTTTCTATCCTGTTCCATTGATCTATCTTTCTGTTTTTGTGCCAGTACCACACTGTCTTGATTACTGTAGCTTTGTAGTATAGTCTGAAGTCAGGGAGCCTGATTCCTCCAGCTCCATTTTTTGTTCTCAAGATTGCTTTGGCTATTCGGGGTCTTTTGTTTTTCCAAACAAATTGTGAAATTTTTTGTCCTAGTTCTGTGAAAAATGCCAGTGGTAGTTTGATAGGGATTGATTGCATTGAATCTGTAGATTGCTTTGGGTAGTAGAGTCATTTTCACAATATTGATTCTTCCAATCCAGGAGCATGGTATATCTCTCCATCTATTTGTATCATCTTTAATTTCTTTCATCAGTGTCTTATAATTTTCTGCATACAGGTCTTTTGTCTCCTTAGGTAGGTTTATTCCTAGATATTTTATTCTTTTTGTTGCAATGGTAAATGGGAGTGTTTTCTTGAATTCATTTTCAGATTTTTCATCATTAGTGTACAGGAATGCCAGAGATTTCTGTGCATTAATTTTGTATCCTGCTACTTTACCAAATTCATTGATTAGCTCTAGTAGTTTTCTGGTAGCATCTTTAGGATTCTCTATGTATAGTATCATGTCATCTGCAAACAGTGACAGCTTTACTTCTTCTTTTCCAATTTGGATTCCTTTTATTTCCTTTTCTTCTCTGATTGCTGTGGCTAAAACTTCCAAAACTAGGTTGAATAAGAGTGTTGAGAGTGGGCAGCCTTGTCTTGTTCCTGATCTTAGTGGAAATGGTTTCAGTTTTTCACCATTGAGGACAATGTTGGCTGTGGGTTTGTCATATATGGCCTTTATTATGTTGAGGAAAGACCCCTCTATGCCTACTTTCTGCAGGGTTTTTATCATAAATGGGTGTTGAATTTTGTCGAAAGCTTTCTCTGCATCTATTGAGATGATCATATGGTTTTTCTCCTTCAATTTATTAATATGGTGTATCACATTGATTGATTTGCGTATATTGAAGAATCCTTGCATTCCTGCAATAAACCCCACTTGATCATGGTGTATGATCCTTTTAATGTGCCGTTGGATTCTGTTTGCTGGTATTTTGTTGAGGATTTTTGCATCTATGTTCATCAGTGATATTGGCCTGTAGTTTTCTTTCTTTGTGACATCCTTGCCTGGTTTTGGTATCAAGGTGATGGTGGCCTTGTAGAATGAGTTTGGGAGTGTTCCTTCCTCTGAAATTGTTTGGAAGAGTTTGAAAAGAATGGGTGTCTTCTCTAAATGTTTGATAGAATTCGCCTGTGAAGCCATCTGGTCCTGGGCTTTTGTTTGTTGGAAGATTTTTAATCACAGTTTCAATTTCAGTGCCTGTGATTGGTCTATTCATATTTTCTATTTCTTCATGAGTCAGTCTTGGCAGGTTGAGCATTTCTAAGAATTTGTCCATTTCTTCCTCGTTGTCCATTTTATTGGCACAGAGTTTCTTATAGTAATCTCTCATGATCTTTTGTATTTCTGCAGTGTCAGTTGTTACTTCTCCTTTTTCATTACTAATTCTATTGATTTGAGTCTTCTCCCTTTTTTTCTTGATGAGTCTGGCTAATGGTTTGTCAATTTTGTTTATCTTCTCAAAGAACCAGCTTTTAGTTTTATTGATCTTTGCTATCGTTTCCTTCATTTCTTTTTCATTTATTTCTGATCTGATCTTTATGTTTTCTTTCCTTCTGCTAACTTTGGGGGTATTTTGTTCTTCTTGCTTTAATTGCTTTAGGTGCAGGGTCAGGTTGTTTACTCGAGATGTCTCCTGTTTCTTAAGGTGGGATTGTATTGCTATAAACTTCCCCCTTAGAACTGCTTTTGCTGCGTCCCATAAGTTTTGGGTCGTCGTGTCTCCATTGTCATTTGTTTCTAGGTATTTTTTTATTTCCTCTTTGATTTCTTCAGTGATCACTTCGTCATTGAGTAGTGTATTGTTTAGCCTCCATGTGTTTGTATTTTTTACAGATCTTTTCCTGTAATTGATGTCTAGTTTCATAGCATTGTGGTCGGAAAAGATACTTGATACAATTTCAATTTGCTTAAATTTACCAAGGCTTGATTTGTGACCCAAGATATGACCTATCCTGGAGAATGTTCCATGAGCACTTGAAAAAAATGTGTATTCTGTTGTTTTTGGATGGAATGTCCTATAGATATCAATTAAGTCCATCTTGTTTAATGTATCATTTAAAGCTTGTGTTTCCTTATTGATTTTCATTTTGGATGATCTGTCCATTGGTGAAAGTGGGGTGTTAAAGTCCCTTACTGTGAGTGTGTTACTGTCGATTTCCCCTTTTATGGCTGTTAGTATTTGCCTTATGTATTGAGGTGCTCGTATGTTGGGTGCATAAATATTTACAATTGTCATATCTTCTTCTTGGATCGATCCCTTGATCATTATGTAGTGTCCTTCTTTGTCTCTTCTAATAGTCTTTATTTTAAAGTCCATTTTGTCTGATACAAGAATTGCTACTCCAGCTTTCTTTTGATTTCCATTTGCATGGAATATCTTTTTCCATCCCCTTACTTTCAATCTGTATGTGTCTCTAGGTCTGAAGTGGGTCTCTTGTAGACAGCATATATATGGGTCTTGTTTTTGTATCCATTCAGCCAATCTGTGTCTTTTGGTGGGAGCATTTAGTCCATTTACATTTAAGGTAATTATTGATATGTATGTTCCTATTCCCATTTCCTTAATTGCTTTGGGTTCGTTATTGTAGGTATATTCCTTCTGTTGTGTTTCTTGCCTAGAGAAGTTCCTTTAGCATTTGTTGTAAAGCTGGTTTGGTGGTGCTGAACTCTCTCAGCTTTTGCTTGTCTGTAAACGTTTTAATTTCTCCATGAAATCTGAATGAGATCCTTGCTGGGTAGAGTAATCTTGGTTGCAGGTTTCTCTCCTTCATCACTTTAATTATGTCCTGCCACCCGCTTCTGGCTTGTAGAGTTTCTGCTGAGAGATCAGCTGTTAACCTGATGGGGATTCCCTTGTGTGTTATTTGTTGTTTTTCCCTTGCTGCTTTTAATATGATTTCTTTGTGTTTAATTTTTGACAGTTTGATTAATATGTGTCTTGGCGTATTTCTCCTTGGATTTATTCTGTATGGGACTCTCTGTGCCTCCTGGACTTGATTAACTATTTCCTTTCCCATATTAGGGAAGTTTTCAACTATAATCTCTTCAAATATTTTCTCAGTCCCTTTCTTTTTCTCTTCTTCTTCTGGAACCCCTATAATTCGAATGTTGGTGCATTTAATGTTGTCCCAGAGGTCTCTGAGACTGTCCTCTGTTCTTTTCATTCTTTTTTCTTTATTCTGCTCTGCATCAGTTATTTCCCCTATTTTATCTTCCACCTCACTTATCCATTCTTCTGCCTCAGTTATTCTGCTATTGATCCCATCTAAAGTATTTTTCATTTCATTTATTGTGTTTTTAATCGATGCTTGATTCATCTTTAGTTCTTCTAGGTCCTTGTTAACTGTTTCTTGCATTTTGTCTATTCCATTTCCAAGATTTTGGATCTTGGGAATAGAATCTTGGATCATCTTTACTATCATTATTCTGAATTCTTTTTCAGGTAGACTGCCTATTACCTCTTCATTTGTTAGGTCTGGTAGGTTTTTATCTTGCTCCTTCACCTGCTGTGTGTTTTTCTGTCTTCTCATTTTGCTTATGTTACTGTGTTTGGGGTCTCCTTTTTGCAGGCTGCAGATTCGTAGTTCCCGTTGTTTTTGGTGTCTGTCCCCAGTGGCTAAGGTTGTTTCAGTAGGTTGTGTAGGCTTCCTGGTGGGGGGGACTAGTGCCTGTGTTCTGGTGGTTGAGGCTTGATCTTGTCTTTCTGGTGGACAGGTCCACGTCTGGTGGTGTGTTTTGGGGTGCCTTATTATGTTTTTAGGCAGCCTCTCTGCTAATGTGTGGGGTTGTGTTCCTGCATTGGTAGTTGCTTGGCATAGGGTGACCAGCACTGTAGATTGCTGGTCATTGACTGAAGCTGGGTGCTGGTGTTGAGATGGAGATCTCTGGGAGATTTTCACTGCTTGATATTATGTGGAGCTGGGAGGTCTCTTGTGGACCCGTGTCCTGAAGTTGGCTCTCCCACTTCAGAGGCACAGCACTGACTCCTGGCTGCAGCACCAAGAGCCTTTCATCTACCCAGCTCAGACCAAGTATGTGGGGAGTTTCTTGCCTTTTGGGGGGTCTGAGGTCTTCTGTCAGCATTCAGAAGGTGTTCTGTAGGATTTGTTCTACATGTAGATGAATTTCTGATATATCTGTGGGGAGGAAGGTGATCTCTGCGTCTTACTCTTCCGCCATCTTTCTCTGCGCTCCAAAAAGAATACTCTTGATTTAGAGTGCCAGATCTTGGGGTAAAAGTCTACTTTGGGCCTGAAGAAGGAATAAGAGGTGGACAGGGCAAAAGGAAAAAGAAAAACATTGGAATAGTATTTCAGGAAAAGGAAGAAGCATCATGTATCACTTAAGTAAAAGAAAATATGGTGCATTCTAAATCTTCAGTATTTATATATGACCATATTTTACGTATGAAAAGTTAAGTGGAGAGAGATGGGATTGAATAAATATGTAGGAGCTATATTATGGAAAAACCTTTTTGTGTGAATTGGGATTTTATTGTGAACTTAGTGGGGGAGCCATTCAAGATAGTAAGCAGCAGAGTGAAATGGTCTGATTTACCTTTTTACCAAGGCCACTCTGGGGGCTTTGTAGAGAACAGGAGCAAAGAGCAATCCAGGGCAGTAATGCTGGTGCCTGAACAGAAGTCACATCAGGGAGTACTGAAAGAAAGAGGCTGATTTTAGAGATATTTTACAAACTTTTGAATTTGGTGACTGATTGGATATAGATATGAGGGAGAAGGAATACCAAGATTGACCTCCAGATTTCTGCCTTCGGAATTCTGTAGTTGTTGGCGCTAGCCACGAAAGGAAGGCTCATAGGAATAGAAGCAGATTGGACTGGGGGAAGGATGATGAGTTCTAGTTGGAGGTCTGGCCTAGAGATGTAGCTTTTGGGCATCATCTGCATGCAGATGATAAATGAAGTGATAGAGATAAATGTGTTTGATTTTGGGGGGGGGGGCAATAGAGGAGGGCTAAGGATGATAATGTTGGGTGACCGACATTTAAGGGGCAGGCAAAGAAAAAGGATATTGTAAGGGAGAATGAGGTGGAACAACCAGACAGATAGGAGGAAAAGCAAGAGGCAGTGATGTTACTGAAGCCTAGGAAAAAGAGGGGAGCCGTCAGCAGAGAAACATTCTGTGGAAAGTCAAATAAAGTACCCATTGGGTTTGGCAACATTGAGGTCATGTGGGAGAGCAAATTAAAATTTCAGTGACACGAGAAGCAAGTGGATAACAATGAATAAGCAGAGACGGTTATATAGTTGATTTTTTTTTTTCTATCAGCACTTTCAGATGGCTAAGTTTCAGAGGGAAGGAAAAGTTACGATAATGATCTGTGGAAAATAAAGTATATTTTAGTTGGACCGCTATCCCAACGTTGAGATTGATCATTGTGGGTGTCATTGGTCTTTCATCCATTGATAGAGTACTTCCTAATTATATGCTGTTCGTGTATAATCTTCCTCCATTAACTCATCTGCTTTATTTTATCACATGAAGCAGAAAGAAAGTAGGCTAAGGTACTTATGATAATGCTTTCATATTGTATCTGGTGGGTTTTTTTATTGTTTGTTTTTGTTTTATTTTTTAATGAGAGGAAAATTCCAGACTCCTTTTTAAAATAAAAAAAAATTTTTTTTGGTGAGATAATCTTTTTTCTTTATCCTTTGATAAAGAGGATTATTGTTTAATTAAGATTCATCCTTTATTGAATTGCTGTTTCTCCTGGTATTATTTAAAATGAAAATATTATGTATCTGTCAGTCAGTTCCATAGATATTATACTACAATTTGAGTAGTACCGATAAAAGATTAGGTTTTTACTTGGAATAAAGTATAGCTATGCAAAGGTATTCTGAATTAGAAATATTACAGACTAATCGTATAATTTCAATGACTTCTATGACCAAGGAAATCATTGATATTTTTGTCTTACTTTTTCTAATCCTCAATATAATACCTGTCTTCTTTCAGCTTCTTATCCATTAGATATAAAGTTCTTTATGCTCTTTGAATTTTAAATGTGAATTGTGAGCTTATTATGACTTAAGTGGGGGGGGGTGATGAAATGCTTTCTGAGGCATGAATTTTGTCTTCTGAGAAACTCTGAATATGGCTAAATAGTGTTTTGAGGCTCTGGAAAAATTTTTGCTGTGTCTAAGGCCATGAAAGTATGATTAAAATCAAATGCCTTACACCTATATAGTATTATTCTAATTCTCTTGGATATGTAAAAACAAAACAAAACAAAACAAAATAACTGCTGAGCTTGCTATGTACCTTTGAGCATAGCTATTTGCGTTAAATAGACCTAGATTGGCTCTAAACCACTTCCTCTTTTCTTTACCCATCCTGAGAAGTTGTGAATCCATCTGATTACTACCAGACATTACAAATATTTGTATCAGCTTTCCTTCCCCTTTATAAGAAAATTTTCTTCTGTATAAACTTTTCTGAATCTCAGATAAAACACATTGCAGCCACTTGTAAGGTAGGAAGTTAATGCTTGGCAAGGAGAAAATATTTCCAATGTGTATCTTGAAACAGGAGAGTTAGCTTGCCTAAGGAATGAAGACAGTGAAGAACAATCATGGTGCCTTTAAAAGCTGTGCTTTCTAAAATGTGTAGGTCATGCAAACCTAGGGAAGTTTAGTCAAGACATTTGACATTCCCTTTGGCCATTATTTTAATAAAATATAGCCTCTCAATTTTTAGGGCTGCCACTCCAATTGAACAAATCACTTCTTATCTCTAGTTATATATTGAAATAGAAAGTATATAATCAAAGCCAAAAGGAATGTTGTGGGGTGAAAAATTCATCAGGAATAAAAATTTAAACACCATTTATAACCTTTCAGGTACTTTTATTAGAATTTTCATGAAATTTTTCTCTGAGTGAGATAACTATAGGAAACCTTCCTGGAGAGGCCTTATTTTGAGGATTCAGTCATCTCTGTACTCAGAGAGCTATATAGAGTTTTTACTTCACACTGTTGGATGAAAATACGATTAGTGTTTCTGGGCTATACTTTCTTTGTTATTATATTTTCTGTGTGCATTTACAATAGGTATAAATTAAGGTTTCCTCTATAAGGACAGAGATAAACAACGCTAGTTATAAAATCTCTGGAGAACTCAGTAGGAACAAGGAGATTTAGGGGATTTTCAAATTCTCATATCTCTACACTTTTTCTCCCATGTAATAATTTTGCTTAATAAAAAATACAATTTTAAATATTTAGAATTATTGTACTATTATTTTACCTTTAATAATTTTGTGAAACCATTGATATGGTTACTTGATGAATACCCACTCTAAATTTTCAGCTGAAAAATTGTAGTTTGGACGATGACACCTAATCAAAGTTCTTCCTGATAATAAGTATGATATTTGGAGTTGCATATTGACTGTTCTAGGCCAGTATGCTCTTCATCACTTATTGATTCTGCTCTGCTTATTGCCTAATGATGAAATAGTGAATGAATTTCTGAAAATACCAGTATATGCAATGGATGCTTTATTAATTTAAATAGATTAGTGCCTATTGTATAGGAATAGACACTTGGTCCTGAGATTTCTAGCTTACATAGATAACTCTTTTAGGGATTTTTTTTTTTTTTTGTAAAGAGCAAGCAGTAGCTGGAGAAGGATGTGTGGTAAAGGGAAAGGTTCATCCTTTCTTCTCTTCATTTCTCTCTCCTACCTCCTTTCTCTTACTACCTCTTCTCCTTGTTTTCCTATGAGAGCAACTTAAATATAAAAGCTGATGGGACAGTACATCAAAGAGAAATCTATTGGGGTTTTTTAAGGTGTAAAGTCCTTGGGAGGACAGGAAGGGATGAGGTACAAGTAGAGTGGTCACCCTTGGTGGGAGAGAGACAGCTTCATGTTTCCAAGTGGGGAAGGGGTTAGAATGGGAAGAGAAGGAATGGATTTGTAGGTTTGAAAAGGGAAGTTGAAGGAGTTGCTGGCTTGTAGCTTCCTTCTAAAGAAGCTGTAGAGGGTAGAACAAGGTGGTTTTAGACACGAGAAAAGTAAGAAAGGTTTGAAATTGTTGACAACGGCAGCAGGAGAGTTAAGAAGTGAGCTAGCCAGAGAAATTTCATAGTATGTCAGATATTTAGGGCTCTTTTGAAGTAATAATCATGTGATTCTCCCCAGCAGTGGTGAGTTGCTGAATGCAGAAAGTTGAATCGATCCACCATTAGGGTTTGCTGCCTGGGGACAACAAAGAGACAGGAGAGCAAGGGAATTTAGAATATTGGCAAAAGTGTCAGTGAAATGATGTGTCATGGCATCTCAGTTAGAAAAAGAAGAGAAGAAATGAGAAGGTGATTGATTGGGAGAGATTAGGAGACTCAGAGCCTTAGGGTTTCAGTGATGTTGGAAAATGGTTATAGTGGAACTGGTAAAAGCAAACCAATGGGGTAGGTGCTTGTGGCCAGAAAGAGAGGAGCTGGAATTAGTTAATTTGGAGCTGTTACATGTGAAGATAATGTCCAAGAAAAAGCCATGACTGATGTAAAGTGGAGGAGAATGTTTTCCCTCTAACTGCCTCATAATGAAAGCCTCATGACAGCATTTCTTGAAGTGAATTTTGCAGAATAATATTTCTTCCAAAAAAAGAGTGCATGTACTAATGCATTATTGAGGCTCTGAGACATGTTTCATTTAAGAAATCTGTTTAAGTTTGTTTCACTGAGCAGTTCTAATCTGTGGAATGACTGAACCTTTTGTAGTATAACATCTATTAATAACCATCTAAACTAGGGTTTTCACCAACATGTTGAGCAGTTGTTTTGTGTGTCATGTGCTGAAACTGTTAAATTATTGGGAATAAGTAAGAGTAATCATCACAACATAGTGTTTATTTTGCAAATAATTTTTACATTTATGTTAATGTATTTCAATATTAAAACATTTATTTTCCTGTTGAAGTAAATATGTGTCCAAAACATTAAAAATGTTAGTGCAGGGCTTCCCTGGTGGCGCAGTGGTTGAGAGTCTGCCTGCCGATGCAGGGGACACGGGTTCGTGCCCCGGTCTGGGAAGATCCCACATGCCGCGGAGCGGCTGGGCCCATGAGCCATGGCTGCTGAGCGGGCGCGTCCGGAGC
This sequence comes from Mesoplodon densirostris, assembly GCF_025265405.1. Taxonomy (NCBI): domain Eukaryota; kingdom Metazoa; phylum Chordata; class Mammalia; order Artiodactyla; family Ziphiidae; genus Mesoplodon; species Mesoplodon densirostris. Next base: position 90,755,062 of record NC_082663.1, read on the forward strand.
CTGTGCTCCGCAGCGGGAGAGGCCACAACAGTGAGAGGCCCGCATACCACAAAAAAAAAAAAAAAAAAATGTTAGTGCATTATTTTGTTAGTGACAATTGTGATATTTGTAATCATTTACTAGAAATCTTCAGTTACTCATGGATATTCTAGGAAGGCCTGCTGTATTCATTCTATGTAGCAGTCAAGTAAGGCAGATTAGTTAAAGCAAAAAAGAGAGTTTATCCACTCACATAACTGGATATATCCAGAAATTCAAATCATGTCATCAAGAATTTGTCTGTCTTCATTTCTCACCTTTTATCTATTAACTTCATTCTCAGGCAGATGGTACCAGCAATCTCATAGTGTGGCAGTTTCTCTTAGAAAGGGGTTGAGGGTGAGACAAATGCTTAGAGCCTAACTGACTTCTTTCTAAAACAGGTTTCCCAGTTGGATTTTATTTGCTGATAATGGAAGCGTAACATTATGAGCGCCACATTCCCTTCTTTAAAATTTATTCTTTTTTGTTATTTAAGTCATGACTTTCTTTTGGGTCCTGCAGTTGCTGATTCCATTCTAATAAAGTCTTGACTGAGGCCTTGAAACCTGAAATGTTCTCAGTTATTAGTTCCAGTAACAAAAGGAGCTCCGAACAGATAAGAGGATTATTGATACATGTGCAGTATGAAAATATCAAACAGTAAAATCGTTCATGAAACTTCTTAGATAAAGTTGGAAACTTAAAATGTTTACAGAAATGAAAAATGTACATAGTAGTCTTTATAGTGTCCTTGTGAGGTCCTCTGCAGAAAATATAAAACCAATAAACTTCATCTCCCCTACCCACCAAGAGCAATCAACAAAACAAAACAAACAAACATAAAAGCAAAAAACAAGAAAACCAAAACAGAATAACAAGCAAAATTTTTGTGATGTCTGGAGTTTAACCCTTTAAATAATCTTCTGAGGAACATAGTCTTTAAAGGCCTGTTGTGATAATTGACTGCTTTAGAAAATGGTAGTTAAATTCAAGTCTGTAACTTTTGATAAATTAATGGCTTCTTTGTCATACTGAAGACCCTTAAATTGTGTCTTTTTATTTTCTTGGTTTGTGAATAAAGGTAAATAAAATTATGACTGGTAGGTTACTTGTCTTAATAAAATACATATGAATGCTGCATCCTGTTTGGATATAGAAAGTCACAAGAGATGTTCATTCTTACCTCATAACCAAAATAAGGAGGATAAGGTACAAAATAATAGTTAAAAAAAATACTCATCAGGAATCTGAGGACAGAAAGAAACCTAAATGAACCAAAGTCCAGAAAGTGGCAAGCCTTTCATAGGAAACAAAAACAAAACCAAAAAACAAACAAACAAAAAACCTGTGATTACTTCCATCCTTGGTGGAACTGTGTGATAAGAGGAAACTTCCATCGAAGGGAATAAGAAGTCAACTCAAGAAGCTTTTAACAAACTTGTAAGAACAGTGTGTAGGCTGGTGTGACAGATTAGAATCTGGAGGAGCCCTCCCCACAGAGTGAGGCAGCATCCACTCACCAGCATTTACTCAAGGGTCTTCGCCAAGTGGAGCAGATAATCAGAGAAGGAGACTTGAGAAAGATACTCCAAATGAAGTTCTCCCCGCACCAAAAAGGTGGTACACTGTTGTTGGGGGGTGGGTGGTGTTTGAGGCTTTTGGACAGGAGGACTGAGCACTCTGGATTTTCACCAACAGAAGACAATACGAAATCCCTCCCAAGTTGATTCTCTTCAGGGAATTCTGGGTCTTCACAGAGTACAGGGCAATGGCTTTCCAAAGGCTAGGAAGGAGGATAGAAAGTTATCTTAGATGTATAAAGTAGTGGGTGAGCCTGGAGAGTAAAGAGAACTCCCTAGTGCCTGCCTATCCTACACCCCTCCCAAAAAAGAGGGTGCTGGAATCTTGCCAGGGCTCAGATTCCATTCCTAGCTGAAGAAAAACTCTTGATCTAGCCCCAAATATTTGAAGCTGGTGGTGAACTAATTCAGACCAGAGCAGCAGCAGAAGCAAGGCCCAACTTATTAACTACAGCCCCAATTCTAGCAGCCTGACAGAAAAAAGGAGTATGTATGCCTCTTTCTTGAGGTAAATATTATTGAATTCAGATTCTACTTTTTTTTATACAAACCATCTGGCACACAATCAAAGATTATATGGCCCACTAAAAAGTAAGAAGTGTGACCCACAGCTAAGAAAATAAGCAGACTCAGAGATGGCCCAGGTATTGGAATTATCAGACAATGTCTTTAATGTAGCTTTTACAAAAATACTAAGGGATCTAATAGAAAAGATAGACAATGTATATGAAAAGATGGAGAAGTTTAGCAGCAATGTGGATGCTATAAAAAATAGAAATTCTAGAATGAAAAATATAGTATCAGTGCTGAGCAATTCATTAGACGGACTTGTCAGTAGACTGGACACAGAGAGGAAAATTATAGTGAGCTTTGAAGACAGGTTGACACAAAGTATTCACAATGAAGCAAAAAGAGAAAAATAGGTAATAGAGTGTTTGGGATCATGGGGTAATATCAAAAGGGCTAACATACCTGTAATTAGAATCTAAGGAAGAAAGGAGAGAGGGAGGTGGGAGTAGAAACATATTTGAAGAGACAATGGTTAAGTGTTTTCCAACATTTCCAACCCACAGGTCCAGGAAATTTAACAGATCCCAAGCAGGATAATTAAAAGAAAAAAAATTACATGTACTTATTCCTAGTTGATTATAAAAGCAGTGAGAGAAAAAAGAAACATTATGTATAGGGGAATAATGACATGAATTCTAGCTGACTTCATACCAGAAGCAATGGAGACCAGAAGACAAAGTGCTGGAAGAAAAAAAAAAGCCATCGACTTTTAATTCTATATCCTGTGAAAATATCCTTAAAAAAAATAAAGGCAAGCAGCACTTTGCAACCACTGAGATGATGATAATCAGAAAAACAGAAATAATAAGTGTTGGTGAGGATGTGGAGAAGTTAGAAGCCGCATCCGTTGCTGGTGGGAATGTAAAATGGGTCAGCCACTGTGAAAGAACAGTTTGGCTGTTCCTCAAAAAGGTAAACATAGAATTACCATATGACCCAGTAATTCCACTTCTAGATAAATCCCTGAAAGAGTTGAAAACAGATACCCAAGTACATGTGTACGAATGTTCATAGCAGCACTATTCACAATAGCCAAAAGATGGAAGCAGCCCAAATGTCCTTGTCAATATTAGTAAAACCCAACTAATAATAATAGCTAATATTATAAGCACTCATTATGGTAAGGGAGAGAGGGAAGAGAAAAGAAGGGAAAATGGGAGGCAGAGAGGGAAGAGGGAGGAGAGATAAGGAAGCTGCTGTGAGAAAGATATGTTCAGCTTACACAGGTAATGGCAAAGGGATTATTTTGATCTGTTCAAAATAATTTATTAAATAGAATAACGAGCTTGGGAATAATGAATAATAATGATGAATAATGAATAATTTGTTAAATAGAATAATGAGCTTCATGAGGGTGTGGCTGAATTGGTAAAGTGCCTTGATTACTAGACATAGGGACCTCTAATGAAATACTTTCATTCTCATCATAATGTATTCTTTGTTTAATAATTTATTAGTTTAAGCAAAGAAGATAAATGTACTGCCCTATTATTATATCCCTTAATTGTTTTAAAAGCAGAATTTCAGTTAAGATGTCTTGATAATTTAACTCATAGTACTGTAAGTTTTAAAAAAACCTGAAATGCACAGTTGCTTACTGAGCAAAATCTATTAGTACTTAAATTGTTGAGTCAGTGAGGTGCTCAAAAGGAAACTAGTTGGTGTACATCTTGCACTACTGGATACTTTATTAAAAGAATTATAGTACGTTTTTGCTCATACATTTGAGAAAACCTCCGTGGAACATGAATTATATTTCTATATTGAACAGGGAGGGAGCTGATTATAGCCTGAGGCTTGGGATTTATGTCCCTGGAGAAATCATTTAAGAAGATACAGAGTCAAGAAAGCAGGAAGAATGATAGAAAGCTTTATAACCTAGGTTTTGTTGAACTCCATTCTGTTTTACTATAAATTTCCTTAGCATTGTTATTTTAAGACAAAATCTTAATCATTCAAATGTTCCTTTTGCACATTTAGATTCCAATTTCATCATTTTAAAATATGAAAATGCCTGACTTAGCAAGGGGGCTTTCTTTTAATAAATGTTCTTAATATGCAAGCATCAAAGAAAAAAAGACAGCATGACAAACTAGGTTACTAGACAGTGAACACTTCTAAAATGATTTCTCTTCAGTCAGAACCCAATTGCTAAAATAAATCATTTAGAAACTGTTTTATACTTAAATTGTATACCGTGATGGGATGGGAATAGAAACTGTGTATCCTTCATTCTCTCCAGCAAATCAATATCTGCAAAAGACTAAGCTATTTGTTTATTTATAAATGCATTCCTTTTATGAAGGACATGTTGATATTTGAAATATTTCATTTATATTATAGAGTTATCAACAGTTTAGAATTGTTTTCAGGAGACAATCTTCTCTAGCGTTATAGTTTCCCTGTAGCTATTTCTCACAAAATCCCTCCAAATTTCATGGCTGCTTTGCATAAGTAGTCCCAAAGATATTTGGCCCTCAGCCTGGGGTTTGAGCATGAATGTTATCTTTTTCTTGAATCTTATTGCCTACTGACTTGAATAAGTATCTGACTGTTCCTTCAGGGCCAAATAATCACTTTCGTTGTTCCTTCTAAGAATGTTATTAGATTGAGTTTATTTACGGAAGTCTGTAAGAAATAATATATGGTTATTTCTTCAACAAGCTATTATTAACAAAAAAGTGTTCCAGTGTTACCTTTCACTCTCCATAGTTCATCCTTCCATTGGGGAACAAGTTCTGAGGGTACCCTCAGGCAGGATATAAATAATTGTCCTAAGGGGAGTAACTCTGGTTGCCAGCCTGATGCAGTGGAGCTCTTCTATGAAAGTTTCATCAATAATCAATGCAATGCAAATGATTGGGGACTTGAACAATGGTCACGAATTTTTTGAGATGAAGATTTTTATCTAGTCCAGTGTCCTCCTGTTTACAGATATGGAAACTTAAGAGCCAGAATAGTTAAATGATTTGCCCAAACTTATACTTTTTTTCCCTTCTGACATCAAGAACCTTATTGTTTCTACCTTAGTGCCTCCTTTAAGAGCCTTGCTTTGAGAACTGTTGTGTGCTTTCTGGTTAAAGTTGTTCATTTGTAATTTACCGTGACATCTAAATAGACTGTCATTTGGAAGAGCTGGGGTGTTTGGGATTTTTTTTAAATCTATTTCTAGTGCTTGAGAAATCTTCTGAAATAAAAACATTTGGGAAGGCGAAAACTGTTAAAAAGGGATAGCCAAGATGTGGAGAATGGAAGAGTGGGAGCAAGGCATATACAGCAGTTGTTTTGTAATTAAATTTATGAAGAATATGTCACAACTACAGTACTATCTGAAACTTTCTGTTAGACTGGTTCCTTCTAGCTGTCTTTTTTTTTTCCTCTGAGCGCTAATATTTGGTTTTCTGTGTGTTTCCTCAGCATTTCTTGTTTTCTCTCATCTCATGAATTTCTATTTCTTTCTTATTTTTCCCCAAATCATGACATTTATTGAGGGACCAGGAAAATAAAATGCTATAGAGTTCATATGCATTTGGTTATTTTTCATTCTTAATGTTAGGAAGCTTACATTATTTACTTGGAAGACAGAGTGGATGGACATAAGCTGTGGATAAATACCTAAATACCTAGCATAACTGTGTATATACTAGATAGTTTACTACTGCTGAAGGCTTCTTTCTTAATCTCTCCAGGAAAGAAAGGAGAGGCTATCCAAATTTGAGTCTATTCGTCATTCAATTGCTGGAATCATTAGGTCTCCAAAGTCTGCACTGGGCTCTTCAACAGTAAGTAGGATGAACTCTCTATGCTACTGAAAATAGTCATTGTCTACCTTCTTTCTGATATACCAATGAATATAATATGTAAACTTGTATTTATGAACGGAAAGGTAAGTACACAATTTAACTTTTTGTGGGCGTATGAGTCTGTGTATATATGTGTATATTAAAACCCCTAGTAGCAGTGATGTAGGCAGGAAAGAAAGAAACTTGTATTGTAGATTTTCTGTACTACATATAAGTAGTTACAGGGAGTATTTTATGTACTTTGGGGCTTTATTGGGAGAAAAATATAAACAGTTTCTTTTACAGTGAAACATGTTTTTATAATAGGGATTATTGTATATGTATTTTTAAAATGTATCAATTTATATGTGTGTTCATATCTTTAAGAACATTTTAGTTAGATAATTGAAGTCCGTTTGAAATTTGGGCTAGGCACATTGCAGTAATGAATAGAATATTAATTACCCCTAGTAGTAGCAGCTATAGGCAAGCAAGATAAAAAATATTCTTATCTTATTTATATATAAAATTATAAAGTATTTTTCTTACTGCATGACCTATAAAACTAAATTATCAAACTTTTTATTCTAGCCATGCCTCATTCACAGTAGAGCTTTATAATAGTATTTTATTGAATGATGGTTAAAACAATATTCAGTACAAATTAATTACATGCTTTTCCCCCCATCTTGTGAAGTTTCTACAGAATAATATCTTAATATCATTTCTTATTCTTTAAAAGTTCAGCTAAGACAATGTGACCTCCTCTTATTTGGAAAAAAAAAGTGTTTCCTAACCTTAGATTAGTTAAATGTCCATTCACATTTTGGATTTATTTGCTCTAATTCCTTTTTAATATAAAACACATGTTCCCATATTTGTTCCACTCAGGCAACAATCTTTTATGTACAATTGTGGCAAAGTGTCAAGTATTTTAATTAACAAAAAAGCAGAAAATTATATTTTTGTATAAAAGAGATCGATTTTAACCTTTGATGCTGCCATTGTCACTTCCAATATGCTGAAGTGTGTTCTATGGAAGTAGAGCTAATGCAGACCATCTCATAAGGCATTAAATAGTAAGTGAAAATACAAATAATTATGGGCAAGTGCTACATGATAGAGTAAGTCTCTTTCAAATCTTATCTCCTACTTTTGTTTTCTTAAATTTACAACTTTACAGATAAATACTAGTTCATATGACTTGTTTTATTACAATTTGACAGTCAAAATAAAGTATAGGAGACTTGATTAAGAGTTTATAAGAAGTTTCAGAGACTCTATGAAGAGAGTCTTTTGATAACTTTTATTAGAAGAAAAAAGAAAAACAGGTCTTAAAAGGAAAAATTTTAAAACAGGTTTTTAAAAAAGAAAAACAAATGCAGTTCATGAAAAGAAATGTTCAAATACCTCAGTGAACCGTTTATAAAATTATTTAACATTAAAATGAGTCAGTGAAACACAGGACATAATTAAGTTGTCATTAACTCACCTTCATTTCACTTAGGTCAGAGGTCTTTGTGCCAGCACCTAATAGCTGATTTGTGAAAGGTGTCCCCCACCATTTTTTCTTCCTGTGTGCTGTTAAAGATCAAGCTTGACTTGAATAAAATGTCTGAAATACTTGAGAGCCAAGGCTCATTATAAACTCAAGGTTTCCTTTAGTTTTATTCTTAGATGGAAATGTAGGAGAGTGGAATTTAGAGCTTAAAAAGTTTAGCTAGTGACAGAAAAATAAGAATTCTATGATTGTGGGAATGGGGTACCATTTCCCATGTTTGTTTTTTTCCCCACAACTTGGGCTGCCTGAGAACCTTGTGCCCTCAAGACAGGTGCCTAGGAGTATGCAGTGGCTCTGAGACTTCATGCTGCCTACATTACTTTGAAGTTCATTGTTATGGAAAGTTCAGCTTTTGGCTCTAGGCAGAGCCAGTTTTGATAAATCAGGGTTGATCTGAGGACGAGAGAGGTTTTTTCTTTCAAGACACACTGATTTACATCTAAAATTTAAAAAATCCTATTTGTTCATTAAGATGAAGTTGTATAGGGTTGGCACTCCTAAAAGTGTGTCAGGTATAGTATGTACAATCTTCATAATTAATTGGTATAAATCATAACTTTTTAAGTATCTGAAAGTATTTGCATATTGTTTTCTCCACTTAAAAGTAAACTTATTATAAGTAATTTTACTGAATAAAATTCTTAAGTAATTTTACTGAAGAATAAAATTACTTTATTCTTCAGTAAAATTACTAAATTGACAGTGATTGATAGAGGTTAAAATTTGGTGTTTACAAACTGCTTTTACCTGAAATGAAGTGCCTTTCCCACAAAACATGTGCCTCATTCAAATATACATTTTTAATAAATTTGTCAACATCCTTGAAGCTATGAAATGCCCATTTCATTTAAGAATATGTTCCCTCTGTAATTGAGAATTCTAGGGAACGGTCACTTCCTCCCCCAGTTGATCACATTTTTATCTTCATGATTAAGGCAATCATTATCTCCATCAGTAAAGTGCCCTTTGATATTGCCTGATTTATTCAGAAATCTCATGAACTAAAAAGATTGAGATAGTCTGTAGTTTATGACACTGTGGTACACTATGAATAAAGGTACAGAACTATTTCTGTGAGGTGTTAGATATCCTATATATTTGAAGAAGATTTTCCCCTCGACTACAGAGGTAACTGAGGTTTTAAGTCTTACTGCGAGTGTGAAGGTTTCAGGTATTAAGTATGATAATCTAAGATGGATAAAATTTAGAGGCTCCCTAATTGTAATTTAAAATTTTTTTCTGACATAATTTAGTATTTTTTGGAGAATTCTAGTTTGGTAAAGGTAACATAGAGGAAGGAAATTTTTTAATTGCTATAAATGATTTTTTTCTTCATAAAAAACATTTTAACCCTGCAAAATGGCAGACTTACGCCTATTTAAATTATTTTATTGTGATATACTTCACGCAACACAAAAATCAGCATTTCAAAGTGTACAGACAGTGGTTTTAGTATATTCATTATGTTGTGCAACCATCACCACTATAGAATTCCTGAACCTTTCAATCTCTGCAATAAGCAACTGCATTTCTGTTAGCAATTAGTCTTAATTCCCCCCCTTTTCAATTTTCTGGTAATCACTCATCTATTTTTGATCCCTATGGATTTGCCTATTCTGGACATTTCACATAAAAAGAGTCACACAATATGTGACCTTTTTTGTCTAGTTTCTTTCAACTTAGTGTAATGTTTTCAAGGTTCATCCATGTTGTAGCATGTATCAATACTTCATTCCTTTTTATAACTGAATAATGTTCCCTTGTATGGATTTATCATATATTATTTATCCATTCATCAGCTGATGGACATTTGGGTTGTTCCACCTTTGGCTATTATGAATAATGCTGCAATGAACATTCACATGCAAGTTTTTAAGTGAATGTATGTTTTCAGTTCTTTCAGTTATATACCGAGGAATTGCTGGGTTGTGTGGTAATTATATGTTTAAGTTTAAGGAACTGCCAAACTGTTTTCCACAGTGGTTGCAACATTTTGCATTCCCACCAGCAATGTATATAATACATGAGTCTTCCAATTTCTCTACAGTCTCAACACTTGTTATTTTTTCATTTTTTAAAAATTGTAGGCATCCTAGTAAATATGAAGTGATATCTCATTGTAGTTTTATTTGCATTTTCCTGATGACTAATGATGTTGAGCATCTTTTAATGTGATTATTGGTCACTTGCATATGTTCTTCAGAGCTATGACTATTCATATCCTTTGCACACGTTTTAATTAGTGGTTTTTTTTCATTGTTGAGTTATGAGTTCTTTATATATTCAGAATACAAGCCCCTTTTCAGATATATAATTTGAAAAAATTTTTTCTCATTTTGTGAATTGTCTTTTCACTTTCTTGGTAATGTTCTTTGTCACACAAAAGTTTTAAATTTTGACAAAGTCCAATTTACCTAATTTTCTTTCATTTCACATGCTTTTGGTGTTGTATCTAAAAAACCTTTGACTAATTCAAGGTCATGCCAATTTTCACCTGTGTTTCCTTCTAGAGTTTTATAGTTTTAGCTTTTACATGTAGGTCTTTGATCCATTACAAGTTAGTAGCTGTGTATGGTGTGAGGTAGACATCCAAATTCATTTTTTTTCTGTGTGGAAGCATGTTTAATTTAAAATCTTAAAAAAGCAGCAACTATGAAATCACTGTTTCTTTACTCAAATAAACATACAAAAATTGGAACTAGAGAGCATAATTTTAGATAAAATAAAACAGTTAATTGCATTATACATAGGGAAATGAATTAATCATGATAATATTCCCATTGAACTTATCATAGCTACTTATTTTACCATTTTTTACAGTGTGACTAAAATGTAGAGCTATCTGTGAAGACAGTCTAATGGAACACTTTGATCATCAGTGTTGCTAGAAGGAAGAATATTAGATAATTAGCTTTAGATGAATTTGGCTTTAACTGAATACAGTATCTGATGGTAGATGTTTAATATTCACTGTTATGATCAGCTCCAAGCATGTTTTCTTTTTTTTTTCCACTGTACTAAAAGAGTTAAATAACCTATCCATAGTTCCTCCAGGTACTGAGGTCTGCTCCACATCCAGCATCTTTCCATGCTTCAGGAGGTTATAAATTTGCATTGAGGACTTTTTCTCCTAGACTGCTTCTGAAGTCAAGGACAGAGGTGTTAGACAGGTTTCATTGTATAATCTGAAAGCCTACTGGCAATCATGAGGGTCCATTTCCATTGAAAATCTTTCAAACCACAATATATTTGATAAGATATGTTCTAGTCATGTCAAGAATACTGCCCTTTCTCCAGAGCCATTGCTTTACTGCAGAATTTTTGTTATAAATGGCTGAGCAAACAGTTTGTTCCATCTTACAGCCTCTTGTGAGTACTAGTTGTTCACTGATCTGTGGAGTACAGAACACCCTTATAATAGTAACACTCTTTGAAAAATGTTCTTTAAAACCAGAATAAAGCACATTTTGCTCCAGATAATTGTTCTTTAGATGTCAGAAGAATTATTATTCTTTTGTCTCTTTAAAATTAATATTTTTCTGGATTCTGTTGACATATAAATTATTTTAATTTTTGAATTACTTTGCATTTGAATTTAGAAAATAAAAATACTGAAAAATAAAGATGTGCATCCATTATATATAATAATATAGTAAATAAGATTTGCTTATTTGCTTCTATTTAGAAAATTAGCAAACTATCATTTAGTTGTTTAAGTTGTATGTCAGTTATCATGTTGGTATTGTAAACGCTTGGCTTCCACCATTGGCATAGGGCAATATAGTTATTTTCATTCATAACATAATAAACTGCTTATATTTTGTAGTGTTTTCCTTCGTGTCTAGCAGAAGCAACCTTGTACTTCCTCTGACAAGGTGTGTTGTTAAGTTCAGCTTAAATATTACGTATTTTAAACCTTGGTTGTCTTCCTTTATTCTGAAGGTATTAGTATTTATTTATTTATTTATTTAGCCCAGACACTCAGATGTAGAAAAATGAGAAACAGGGAAAATAAAAATTAAATTTCTTACATCATATCACTGACATACATACACTGAATTCTCCAATATAGTTAGCCATGTTTAGGCAAACTAAATATTATTCTCAGAGGTGCAAGTTTTGAATCACTAGTATTATCATACCTAATTTTTCAAGAAGAGCTTATCAGGATTTATTTTCTATAATTTCATTATATAGAGAGTAAATCTGTTCTTTTGTGTGTTTGCTCAAATGCTTAAAACAAATAAGCCAGATCATGTCAGAATGATGCTATATTTTATATAAGCAATCCCAACTTGATGATAAATGTTTAAATTTACTGAGCTATGATTTCATACTGACTTATTAGAATGATCTGGTAATAGTTTTAGTTGAGATGTGTAGTATAACATTGGCACTGAATACAGTTAATGGACTAAAATGTTATTGTTGTTACTGTGACTCATTTTATATGTAATATTGAATGAATTTAAGGTAAGGATATTTGATACTGAAAAAATAAAGCTGTAGAAAAAATTGCAGTGATATGATGGGATGAGGGAGAATGAATGAGAGTCACAAGCACAATTGGAAAAAGTAAATGGATAAAAAAGATAAAGAAAAAAGAATGATTACTAATAAAGAGAAGATGAGTAAGGGAACTAAAGAAGCAGGGGAAAAAAAGAGCAAAGTGAGGGGAAATCAGAAGGTAGTGGAAGAAGCAGAAGTGTAAGACCAAAAATGAATGACTTTTAAAAAAATATATTTTGCTAGAGATAGTGTCTCTTGTTAGAGATCCAGGAAGGTGCGTAAAAAGGCCATCGGGAGTGGCGGGGAGACCTTCAAGATGGCGGAAGTGTAAGATGCGGAGATCACCTTCCTCCCCACAAATACATCTACATGTGGAACAAATCCTACTGAACACTAGCAGAAGACCTCAGATGTCCCAAAAGGCAAGAAACACCCTACATACCTGGGTAGGGCAAAAGAAAAAGAAGAAACAAAGACAAAAGAATAAGGATGGGACCTGCTCCAATGAGAGGGAGCTGTGAAGGAGGAAAGGTTTCCACACACTAGGAAGCCCCTTCATTGGCAGAGACTGCGGGGGGCGGAAGGGAGAAGCTTCAGAGCCACGGAGGAGAGCCAGTAACAGGGGTGCGGAGGGCAAAGTGGAGAGATTCCCACACAGGATCGGTGCCAACCAGCACTCACCAGCCCGAGAGGCTTGTCGGCTCACCTGCCGGGGTGGGGGGTGGGGGCTGGGAGCTGAGGCTCGGATCCCAGGGAGAGGACTGGGGTTGCCTGCATGAACACAGCCTGAAGGGGGCTAGTGCACCACAACTAGCCAGGAGGGAGTCCGGGAAAAAGTCTGGAGCTGCCGAAGAGGCAAGAGACGATTGTTTCTGGGTGCTCCAGGAGAGGGGATACAGGACACAGCATAAACGAGCTCCAGAGATGAGCGTGAGCCGTGGCTATAAGTGCGGACCCCAGAGACGGGCATGAAATGCTAAGGCTGCTGCTGCAGCCACCAAGAAGCCTGTGTGCAAGCACAGGTCACTATCCACACCTCCCCTCTTGGGAGGTTGTGCAGCCCGCCACTGCCAGGGTCCCGTGATCCAGGGACAACTTCCCTAGGAGAACGCACGGCACGCCTCAGGCTGGTGCAATGTCATGCTGGCCTCTGCCGCTGCAGGCTCACCCCACACTCCGTACCCCTCCATCCCCCCAGCCTTAGTGAGCCAGAGCCCCCGATTCAACTGCTGCTTTAACCCCGTCCTGTCTGAGCGAAGAACAGACGCCCTTAGGCGACCTGCACTCAAAGGTGGGGCCAGATCCAAAGCTGAACCCCAGGAGCTGTGCGAACAAAGAAGAGAAAGGGAAATCTCTCCCAGCAGGCTCAGGAGCAGTGGAATAAGTCTCCACAATCAACTTGATGAACCCTGCATCTGTGGAATACCTGAATAGACAACAAATCAGCCCAAAATTGAGGCGGTGGACTTTGGGAGCAACAATATATATATATTTTTTCCTTTTTCTCTTTTTGTGAGTGTGTATGTGTATTCTTTTGTGTGTGATGTTGTCTGTATAGCTTTGCTTTTACCATAGGTCCTAGGGTTCTGTCTGTCCGTTTTTTGTTTTTTTGTTTTTCTTCTTTTTTGAATCACTTTTTAATTTTTTAATTTTTAATATTTTCTACTTTAATAACTATATTTTATTTTATTCTTTCTTCCTTTCTTTCTTTCTCCCTTTTCTTCTGAGCCATGTGGCTGACAGGATCTTGGTGCTCTGGCCAGGTGTCAGGCCTGTACCTCTGAGGTAGGAGAGCCGAGTTCGGGACATTGGTCCACCAGAGACCGCCCGGCTCCACATAATATCAGCTGGTGAAAGCTCTCCCAAAGATCTCAATGCTAAGACCCAGCTCCATTCAACGACCAGCAAGCTATAGTGCTGAACACCCTATGCCAAACAACTAGCAAGACAGGAGCACAACCCCACCCATTAGCAGAGAGGCTGCCTAAAATCATAGTAAGGTCACAGACACCCCAAAAATACACCACTGGATGCAGGCCTGCCCATCAGAAAGACAGGATCCAGCCTCATCCACCAGAACACAGGCACTAGTCCCCTCCACCAGGAAGCCTACACAACCCTCTGAACCAATCTTAGCTACTGGCGGCCAATAGCAAAAACAACAGGAACTACGAACCTACAGCTTGCAAAAAGGAGACCCCAAACACAGTAAGTTAAGCAAAATGAGAAGGCAGAGAAACACACAACAGATGAAGGAGCAAGGTAAAAAACCACCAGACGAAACAAATGAGGAGGAAATAGGCAGTCTACCTGAAAAATAATCAGAGTAATGATAGTAAAGATGATCCAAAATCTTGGAAATAGAATGGAGAAAATACAAAAACGTTCAACAAGGACCTATAAGAACTAAAGAGCAAAGAATGATGAACAACACAATAAATGAAATTAAAAATTCTCTAGAAGGGATCAATAGCAGAATAACTGAGGTAGAACGGTTAAGTGACCTGGACGATAAAATAGTGGAAATAACTACTGCAGAGCAGAATAAAGAAAAAAGAATGAAAAGGATTGAGGACAGTCTCAGAGACCTCTGGGACAATATTAAACCCACCAACATTTGAATTATAGGGGTCCCAGAAAAAGAATAGGAAAAGAAAGGCACTGAGAAAATATTTGAAGAGGTTATAGTTGAAAACTTCCCTAATATGGAAAAGGAGATAGTTAATCAAGTCCAGGAAGCACAGAGAGTCCCATACAGGATAAATCCAAGGAGAAACATGCCAAGACACATATTAATCAAACTATCAGAAATTAAACACAAAGAAAAAATATTAAAAGCAGCAAGGGAAAAACAACAAATAACATACAAGGGAACCCCCTTAAGGTTAACAGCTGATCTTTCAGCAGAAACTCTGCAAGCCAGAACGGAGTGGCAGGACATACTTAAAGTGATGAAAGGGAAGAACCTACAACCAAGATTACTCTAGCCAGCAAGGATCTCATTCAGATTCGACAGAGAAATTAAAACCTTTACAGACAAGCAAAAGCTAAGAGAATTCAGCACCACCAAACCAGCTTTACAACAAATGCTAAAAGAACTTCTCTAGGCAGGAAACACAAAAGAAGGAAAAGACCTACAATAACAAACCCAAAACAATTAAGAAAATAGTAATAGGAACATACATATCAATAATTACCTGAAATGTAAATGGATTAAGTGCTTCAACCAAAAGGCATAGACTGGCTGAATGAATACAAAAACAAGACCCGTGTATGTGCTGTCTACAGGAGACCCACTTCAGACCTAGTGACACATACAGATTGAAAGTGAGGGTCTGGAAAAAGATATTCCATGTAAATGGAAATCAAAAGAAACCTGGAGTAGCAATTCTCATATCAGACAAAATAGATTTTAAAATAAAGACTATTACAAGAGACAAAGAAGGACACTACATAATGATCAAGGGATCAATCCAAGAAGAAGATATAACAGCTGTAAATATTTATGCACCTAACATAGGAGCACCTCAATACATAAGGTAAATGCTAACAGCCATAAAAGGGGAAATCAACAATAACACAGTCATAGTAGAGCACTTTAACACCCCACTTTCACCAATGGACAGATCATCCAAAATGAAAATAAATAAGGAAACACAAGCTTTAAATGACACATTAGACAAGATGGACTTAATTGACATTTATAGGACATTCCATCCAAAAACAACAGAATACACTTTCTTCTCAAGTGCTCATGGAACTTTCTCCAGGATAGATCATATCTTGGGTCACAAATCAAGCCTTGGTAAATTTAAGAAAATTGAAATCATATCAAGTATCTTTTCAGACCACAACGCTATCAGACTAGATATTGATTACAGGAAAATAATCGGTAAAAAATACAAACACATGGGAGCTAAACAATATACTACTTAATAACCAAGAGATCACTGAAGAAATTAAAGAGGAAATCAAAAAGTACCTAGAAACAAATGACAATGAAAACATGACGACCCAAAACCTATGGGAAACAGCAAAAGCAGTTCTAAGAGGGAAGTTTATAGCAATACAGTCCTACCTCAAGAAACAAGAAACATCTCCAATAAACAACCTAACCTTACACTTAAAGCAATTAGAGAAAGAAGAACAAAAAAACCCCAAAGTTAGCAGAAGGAAAGAAATCATAAAGATCAGATCAGAAATAAATTTAAAGGAAATGAAGGAAACAGTAGCAAAGATCAATAAAACTAAAAGCTGGTCGTTTGAGAAGATGAACAAAATTGATAAACCATTAACCAGACTCATGAAGAAAAAAAGGGAGAAGACTCAAATCAGTAGAATTAGAAATGAAAAAGGAGAAGTAACAACTGACACTGCAGAAATACAAAGGATCATGAGAGATTAGTACAAGCAACTATACGCCAGTAAAATGGACAACCTGGAAGAAATGGACACATTTTTAGAAGAACACAGCCTTCCAAGACAGAACCAGGAAGAAATAGGAAATATAAACAGACCAATCACAAGCACTGAAATTGAGTCTGTGCTTAAAAATCTTCTAATAAACAAAATCCCAGGACCAGATGGCTTCACAGGCAAATTCTATCAGACATTTGGAGAAGAGCTAACAACTATCCTTCTCAAACTCTTACAAAATATAGCAGAGGGAGGAACACTCCCAAACTCATTCTATGAGGTCACCATCACCCTGATACCAAAATCAGACAAAGGTGTCACAAAGAAAGAAAACTATAGGCCAATATCACTGATGAACATAGATGCAAAAATCCTCAACAAAATACCAGCAAACAGAATACAACAGCACAGTAAAAGGATCATGCACCATGATCAAGTGGGGTTTATCCCAGGAATGCAAGGATTCTTCAGTATATGCAGATCAATCAATGTGATATACCATATTAACAAATTGAAGGAGAAAGACCATATGAACATCTCAATAGATGCAGAGAAAGCTTTTGACAAAATTCAACAGCCATTTATAATAAAAACTCTCCAGAAAGTAGGCATAGAGGGAACTTACTTCAACATAATAAAGCCCATATATGACAAACATACAGCCAACATCGTTCTCAATGGTAAAAAAGTTAAACCATTGCCACTAATATCAGGAGCAAGACAAGGTTGCCCACTCTCACCCCCAGTATTCAACAGACTTTTGGATATTTTAGCCACAGCAATCAGAGAAGAAAGAGAAATAAAAGGAATCCAAATCAGAAAAGAAGTAAAGCTATCACTGTTTGCTGATGACATAATACTATACATAGAGTATCCTAAAGATGCAACCAGAAAACTACGAGAGCTAATCAATGAATCTGGTAAAGTAGCAGGATACTAAATTAATGCACAAAAATCTCTTGCATTCCTATACAATAATGATGAAAAATCTGAAAGAGAAATTAAGGTAACACTCCTATTCACCATTGCAACAAAAAGAATAAAATACCTAGGAATAAACCTACCTAAGGAGACAAAAGACCTGAATGCAGAAAATTATAAGACACTGATGAAAGAAATTAAAGATGATAAAAACAGATGGCGAGATACACCATGTTCTTGGATTGGAAGAATTAACGTTGTGAAAATGACTATAGTACCCAAAGCAATCTGCAGATTCAAGGCAATCCCTATCAAAGTACCAATGGCATTTTTCACAGAACTAGAACAAAAAATTGCCCAATTTGTATGGAAACACAAAAGACCCCAAATAGCCAAAGCAATCTTGAGAACGAAAAATGGAGCTGGAGAAATCAGGCTCCCTGACTTCAGACTATATTACAAAGCTGCAGTTATCAAGACAGTATGGTACTGGCACAAAAACAGAAATATAGATCAGTGGAACAGGATAGTAAGCCCAGAGATAAACCCATGCACATATGGTCACCTTATCTTTCATAAAGGCGGCAAGAATATACAGTGGAGAAAAGACAGCCTCTACAATAAGTGGTGCTGGGAAAACTGGACAGCTACATGTAAAAGAATGAAATTAGAACACTCCCTAACACCATACACAAAAATAAACTCAAAATGGATTAAAGAGATAAATGTAAGGCCAGAGACTATGAAACTCTTAGAGGAAAACATAGGTAGAACACTCTATGACATAAATCACAGCAAGAACCTTTTTTTTTTTTTTTTTTTTTTCTTTTTGCGGTATGTGGGCCTCTCACTGTTGTGGCCTCTCCCGTTGCGGAGCACAGGCTCCGGATGTGCAGGCCCAGCGGCCATGGCTCACGGGCCCAGCCGCTCCACGGCATATGGGATCCTCCCAGACCGGGGCACGAACCCATATCCCCTGCATCGGCAGGCGGACTCTTAACCACTTGCGCCACCAGGGAGGCCCGCAAGAACCTTTTTGACCCACTTTCTAGAGAAATGAAAATAAAACTAAAAATAAACAAGTGAGACCTAATGAAACTTAAAAGGTTTTGCACAACAAAGGAAACCATAAACAAGATGAAAAAGACAACCCTTAGAATGGCCGAAAATATTTGCAAAGGAAGCAACTGACAAAGGATTAACCTCCAAAATTTATAAGCAGCTCATGCAGCTCAATATCAAGAAAACAAACAACCCAATCCAAAAATGGGCAGAACACCTAAATAGACATTTCTCCAAAGAAGATATACAGATTGCCAACAAACACATGAAAGAATGCTCAATATCTTTAATCATTAGAGAAATGCAAATCAAAACTACAATGAGGTATCACCTCACACCAGTCAGAATGGCCATCATCAAAAAATGTACAAACAATAAATGCTGGAAAGGGTTTGGAGAAAGGAAACCCTCTTGCACTGTTGGTGGGAATGTAAATTG
Source organism: Mesoplodon densirostris (assembly GCF_025265405.1). NCBI lineage: Eukaryota > Metazoa > Chordata > Mammalia > Artiodactyla > Ziphiidae > Mesoplodon > Mesoplodon densirostris. Next base: position 90,773,922 of record NC_082663.1, read on the forward strand.
ATACAGCCACTATGCAGAACAGTATCGAGGTTCCTTAAAATACTAAAATACAACTACCATCTGACCCAGCAATCCCATTACTGGGCATATACCCTGAGAAAACCATAATTCAAAAAGAGTCATGTACCGCAATGTTCATTGCAGCACTATTTAGAATAGCCCGGACGTGGAAGCAACCTAAGTGTCCATCGACAGATGAATGGATAAAGAAGATGTCGCACATATAAACAATGGAATATTACTCAGATATAAAAAGAAATGAAATTGAGTTATTTGTAGTGAGGTCGATGGACCTAGAGTCTGTCATACAGAGTGAAGTAAGTCAGAAACAGAAAAACAAATACCGTGTGCTAACACATATATATGGAATATAAAAGAAAAAAATGGTTCTGAAGAACCTAGGGGGAGGACAGTAATAAAGATGCAGACGTAAAGAATGGCCTTGAGGACTGGGGAGGTGGAAGGGTAAGCTGTGACAAAGTGAGCAAGTGTCATGGGCTTATATATACTTCAAATGTAAAATTGATAGCTAGTGGGAAGCAGCCACATAGCACAGGGAGATCAGCTCTGTGTTTTGTGACCACATGGAGGGGTGGGATAGGGAGGGTCGGAGAGAGTCGCAAGAGTGAGGAGATATGGGGATATATGTATATGTATAGCTGATTCACTTTATTATAAAGCAGAAACTAACACACCATTATAAAGCAATTCTACTCCAATAAAGATGTTATTTAAAAAAAAATAGGCAATCAGGGAAATAGAAAGCAGTGGAAGTAAGGTAATATTCGAGTTTGGCCTAGGTGTGTATCTTTTTAAATAAAGTTTTGGGAAATATTATATAAGAATGTGAATTTGTTCAGCATGTAATTCTGCCTAGTCATTATGATAGACCATAGTTATATTATTAGCTAAAGACTCAACAAACTCAAATTGTCAAAAAGTACAAAAAATTGTTAATTAAGAAATTTGCGCATACGAATTTTGTTGCTTCATAGTGGAAAGTGAACATTAGGTAAAGTATATTTATAATAAAAATAACTAATCTATCAGTGTATGAAAACAATGATCAGTTTTACTTTATTGCTAAAAAAAATAGAATTTGTCAATTTACAGATAGGCCTTAGTGCCTGTTAACCATGGAACCATTGTTTTACATCCTGTTTATCTAGCCTGAAGGCAAACAATCATGAAGATCAAATATCCCAAATAGTCTTTGTTTTTCATTATTTTAATAATTAACTCATTCAATGCGTTCAATATATAACTGTTTAGAAATTTGCAAAAAAGTTGCAGGAAGAGCATTACTATTCATGTTTTCATTTTATGTTATGTATTTGTTCAACTATCAAACTCTAATTGCCATAAAATACATTTTTCCTAGCTATGGTTACATTGCCCTTTCAGTGAAAGTAGCTTTTAGTACCATCAGGCAGATTCCTTTTCAATAGGCTGATATTTCCCACCCTCTGCAAGTGTTTGGTGCTTCTCTTCCTTTGATTATATGACATTTGATTCTTAATCTCCCCGTAAAATTTCCCAGTGATATATAGCTTTAAAATTAAAGAGGTCATTATGGAATTTTTGAGAAATGTTTCAAATCCTGTGAGTTACTTGTAGTCACTGTAGTATTTTATTATACTAGATCTGAAATAATTCATTACTTAGATTATTAAATTAATAACTAAATTTATATAAGAATATTAAAGAATTAAATTCACTTTTAAGGTTATTAAAAATTCATAAAAACTTTTATGTTAGTGTTGTAGTTTTATTTAGCTTGTTGAAGCTCACTGAGAGGTTTACTTGTATATTTTCTATGCTGTTATATTTTAGTTTTTTTTTTTTTTAATGGTTTCTTATTTGGGTGCTTAATTTGAGTAAGATTCAGACTTTGATTTTTGTTTTTAAACACTTTTGTCTTTGCCTCTCAAAAAGGATCTCATCTTGTGCTCAAATGTTTGAGATAAAAGCGTACAAATCTTCACTGAATTCTTGGGAATTAGCCTGAACTAGGCTAAGAAAAAAAATAGCCTCTTAAGTCAAGAAAAAAATATTTTCATTTTCTTGTGCTGACTGCTCATTGCATCTTCATTTAAACCAATCTTTTTATTTCACTAAGCTCTGTATGTTTTTGCTGGAGTATTATTTAAGAATAAGGCCCAGGGAAAATAACTCAACAGCTAGCCTAGTCAATCAGAAAAGCTTGTCTTATTAAGTATAACTTGTTAACTGTATTAGATTACTATACATTTTAAAAAGAAACTTCCCCTTCCCCATATCTTTGGCAAAAATTTTAGATAACTTAATGACAAGGAAAAATCTTTCCCCACTTAGGCTTAGAAAGATGTGATATTTGAAGTAAAAAGCTTCATTTCATTTTTGATGTAATTATGAAGGCTTTTGGGATGCTGGGATTTTGTTGCCGGTACCTCCAGCATTCTATCACTGTCAAGTTTGCAAAATTGTATTGGAATATAATTGAAATCATATTAATTAAAACGTTCCTTCCAATATTTCCAGGGAACTCCCTGAAAGACCTGATAGAACCAGGCAGGGGATAAGTACAACCTTTCCCTGTGTATGCCTGTCACACATGTACAACACACACACACACTCATAGTGAGTTCAGCTTACATTTCGTAACAGTATTGTCTAGGAGCCAGGAACAGAAGGTCTCTGTAAGTTTCCCTTCCTACCCAAAAGAAACTAATAAACCCAGAGGACTGACGTGTAATCCCTATGAAATAGCAATATAAGTTCCTTCCTATTTACTCCTCTTTTTTGAACAAAGAAACAAACATAGATATTTTTTCCCCAAAATGTATTCCTCTCCTTCAAATCCTTAAATGAATTTCTCAGTGTTAGCTCACCTTTTGTATTTCAAATGCCTTTCTGACTTAATGAATTCTCCAGGCTCTTCATTCTCACAATTCTAAATAAATCAAAATTTGGGAGGATAGGTTGAATAGGACAAGAAATCAAGCATATGATATCCTTGTTTGTGATGCTTTTCTATTATGTAGACCTTTTTTGAGAGATAATAATAAAAAAGTTTTTTGCCAAGAGGTGACATTGAATTTCTTATTTTATTGATTTTTTTTTCCTCTGGAAAAAAGCAATAAAACACTTTGCCATTGGTGAGACTTGGAAATATTTGTATAACAGTAAAAATTTTAGTATTTTTCTGTATTGAAATGCACTGTGACAAAATTTTGGAGAAGAAATATTTAATCATTTTGACCACCTACTTTAAGAATTATAAACTATTAGTATCAGTATACACAAAAAGTTAATTTTGTGTGGATTATGCATTTGTTTTTAAAAATAATACTTTTTTAATCTCATAGTTGTGGCTAGTTCTTTATATAATTTACTTTTTAATCCCATTTTTGGGAACACAATTTAAAATTTATTTGAAATATAGTATTTATCATAATTAGTACTAAAAGAAAAAGTCTTATTTAGCTTATAAACGATTTCCATGTACAGTCACATCATGTATGCAATTAAAGAAAGAATATCATAGTGGTAGAAGTAGAAACCAAACTGTGGACTCTTTGAAAAAGTCTGATTGGGATTTCTCAAGGTTCTTTTTTTAAATCAGTCGGATGGGTTTTGGATAATATAAAATGGAACTTTGACCAGTAAGTTTTAAGCCTCTTCGTGTGGTACAAATCAATGCAGGCTCTCTTCAAAACTAGTTCTCATTTACCAAAAAGGTACTGTATTTTGTCCCTATGTAGAGTTCATAATATCAGCCTGAAAAACCTTATTGATGTGTGAATATTTGTCTTTCATTTATTGTTAATTCTGATTTTTCCAGTTTATGAATTACTTTCTCATGAGGCATTGTGCATATTATATTTTGAGAACGTTAAGGGTTAGTGCATATTATTATACCTTACCCATAAAGTACTCTTACCGCCTGGGGCAATTTAGTTTCTGTGGGTGATAAATATAAGCAAACAAAAAACTTTTTACTTTTTTGCAACCAGAAAATGTGTGATTTCATCTATTATTAATTAGAAACTTTTCAACGAAACATAACCAGCTCTTAGTTATCTCTATTTGTTATTAGCACTTGGCCTCCTAAAATAACAGATAATTTGCTTTCCTGCTGTGCTCATTACTTACATTCCTCCGTTGTTTTTGCCATATGTTTGTAATTGAACATTGGTGGTTTCAATGAAGCTAAGGCTTTGTCTGCCATTGCTGTACAGGATCAGGACCAGCCATGTGGCAGAGGTAATGGTTAAGGAAGTCAGGGGAATAAGGATAAGAATGAGAAGGCACAGCAACAGAGCAGCATCAAATGAAGACTTAGTGCTCCTGGGACCCATGACGTGGACAGTCCACAGCCCATGTGATTAAGAGTTAATTCCATAAAAAGATATAACTCAACTTTTAAAATGAAGTTATTTTATGATAAATTTCTCTGATCATACTCTCTTTTCATCATAATTCTCTGATTGAAAAATTTTAAATATATGGATTTATTTTATGACATGGTGAATAAGACTATAAGTGCCAACTCTAAATGTTGATGTTTTGTGTACCTATGTATGATAGATAGAAAAAACAAATAACCTTCAAGTATTTAAGGATATGTATTTGTACTAAGCTTTAGCACCAGTGCTCTAGGACATATTTTCTTTAAAAATTATGAAAATTTCAGATTCATCATATAACTTTTAATTGGTTAGGAAGAACATAGGTAAGAAGTATTTATAATTGCTGTTAGCTTTACCAGAAAAAAATTGCTATTTTCTCTAATTTAGTTTTTTTTCAATATTTGCTCAAGTTCTGTGATACGATCCCCATAATTGAGAAGCCTCTGGCAGAACAGGATTGGTACCATGGTGCAATTCCCAGAATAGAAGCGCAAGATCTGTTAAAACAACAAGGAGACTTCTTGGTGCGAGAGAGTCATGGGAAACCTGGTGAATATGTCCTTTCTGTATTTTCTGATGGACAAAGGAGACACTTTATCATACAATTTGTTGATGTACGTTTCCAATTTAGTTTATATGTATATTTTGATATAGTTAATTGAGGTATAATTGTAATAAGTGATGAATAATTTGTGATAAATGCCTGTAACACTAACTTCAGCACTTAATTTTTCTTTTTTTCTGAATTCCGTAAGTAGAGTGCTCTAAAATTCACTAAAATTTTAAACTTTTTAAGGAAATTCATATTTTAAAATATAAAGTTAAGAATAGTTGTTACAATTTACATTAAATTTAAATACATAAATATTTAATGTTTTAAGTTAACTTTGAACATTAAAGATCCTTTATATTAAAAATAAAAAGAAATAATGTGATTATCATAATTTTTTTAGAGAAACTTAATTATGAATTTTATGCTCTTGAAACCAGCCCTTGAAATTGATCAAAAATGTTACCATGAGAGATTTTTAAGTAATATTTTATTAAATAGTAATAATGAAATACCTTAATGAATGGAACAGTGATAGTTGAATTGTTTTTATGATTCTTTGAGGATTAAGGGTTTTTTTCCACTTATGTATAAGCTATTATTTGTTGGCATTAATGAACAATAAATAGAAATTGAAGAAAAATTTTTAAAATGATCTGGGCATATTACTTGTTCTAATACTGATTTATTTATTGAAGTTTAAGTATTGTAAACTTATTTGTTACATTCTTTATTAAGCACTCAACAGATGAAGAGTGATCTCAAAATTTTGTTTAACTTTACCCACTGAGAAATTTTTAATATTTTTGGCATAGGAAGGAACTGATGCCTCTATTTGTCAATTTTTACCCCATCATATCAAATGGCATGCATTTTCAAGCTGGCTGTCTGTAGGATTTCAGTTTATGTCCAGGCACTAGAGTGATGCTAAGTACCGTACAAGAAGATTGAACCACTATCATTAGATGAACTTCAGAGGGTTTTAGGAACATATATGTTCAAGTTCATATGTAGTTCACATATATATAAGTTCATCTAGTGATAATATATATTGCATATTATATTATCTATATACTATATAGATATAATTCTGAGGTGAAATTCACATACCATAAAAGTAACCATTTAAAAGTTGCATTTAGTATAGTCACATCTAGGGATTATATTTTAATGAAAATAGATGCTGTTCAGATGGGTTAAAATAAGTATATTAAAGTATATATTATAATTTTCATACTACTTGTTAATTTTGCATAGTATTCAGACCTCAACTGATAATTATATTTGCCTACTCTTATACATCCAATCTACTGTTTCTAATAGTATGTCATCCCTTACTTTCTTTAAATTTGTATGTGCCTTTAAATTATGGATGTAGATAACCTTCCTATTACAACCAGTGACCATGTTGACAATATTTATAAAATGGTATGAGAATTGTAGAAGGAACGATGGTAGGTAAACTATAAACTACAACTTATATGAATGTTTCCTTCTGTTTTCTAAGCTCTAAAATTTACTCTTTAAAATATGTCATACATTAAATAAGACTGAAATATTTCCCTTATCACCTCTTGTAGTTTAAAATGTAACTGTAGGAATTTAACTTAGTACTTTTAGAAACAAGTACTTTTAGAAACAAAATGGGAAGGGTCCACTTGCAAATTATCACTTGTCTTTAATATTACCATTTTGTTTTAAGTAACTAAAGTGAACAGCATAATATATTCTAAAAATAAGATATTGTTACAAGTTCACATTTTAAGATTTTATTCGGCTTCCTCTGTCATTGAAATTTTGCAAAGATCTCTCTTAAAGAAGAGAGTACTTGTATTTATGTAAATGCCTCAGGTTTTCCACTGCCTATTTTATTTAATTTGCCCTCATTATATAATGTTGAATCCTTCAATCAGTTGAAAAATAAGAGTTTTAAGGTGAAATCGACTGTTTGGGGAACTTTTAATTCTTTTTCTTCTTGTGCAGGTGAATCTTACTTGGTCTAAAATTATCCCATTTCCTTCCTCATATACCTGTTGTCTGGAAGGGGTTTATAAATGGGGGAGTCATTACCAGATATTTAATGATTGCTTATTATATTCCAATCAATGAATTTATAATCCATTAGTAGATTATAAAAGCTGTACATAAATGTGAGGTCAGGTGTCCTAAGTGAGGAAGACATAAAGAAATATAGGATTTTGTGGAAAAAAAGTCACATAGTAATCAATGAAAACTTGGGTTTCAGGCCCAGATCTGTACTTTACAAGCTCTGGTTTGGGAAGTAATTGGGGGTAATAGCTGATACACTGATTGTGAGAGTCAGACAGTGAATATATTCTTTGTAATGTGTGAAGTGCTATGCAAATCATTAGGCATTTTTACCATTGTTTGAACACTTTACTTGGAAAAACATGCAAATGTACTTTGTATGAAATATCAGTGTAATTGGAAAAGTTAACTTAAAAATTTTCTTTTTGGTTCCTATTGAGATTTATTTGTGAAATTTAAATAGTAATGAAAGTATTGTTTTAGAATTTATATGTTTAAGTTTGAGGTATTCATTGATCACAAATAACGTTATTTTTAGCAACATTATCTCTGTCAACTAGAGTCTAGTTTGACAGTTATTTTGATTATTTTGAAGCTTTATTTTTGTATGCATATCACAGTTATTTTTTTAACATGGTGTGAAACTCTGCATGCTGTGAACATTAAGACTGATCAAGATGGATGCAAATACTTTAGATTTTTACATTTTTTACTACTCTAGCAGAGAATATCTGTTGTTTTAGCTAGTTCAAGCAAGGAGAACTGTACTTTTTATTGGACACTAATTACATTAATTTCATAAAAGCCGGATATATTAAGCATAGCTAAGTATCTGAATCTCAGTTTAATTCTAGTGTTATTTACTGACTTATTCCATAGTTACTAACCTGTATATGGTGCTTGATGTAAAGCCACAGTTAGAGTTTGTACCTAAAACTGTTTATCTTTTGTCATAAATATTAACAGATTTTCATAGAGATTCAAATAGCATTGTCTCATTTGATAAGTTAATATATAATCAAATCCTTGCTTTTGTATAAGATAAACAAAAAGAAGTGATAAAACAAAGTACTTCAGAAAAAAACTTTTTGTGCTATTATTAATAGGAAAATACCAATTCATATTTCTCTAATTTTATTTATCTAACACACATTTGCTAAAAACACATTTTGGCAGAGTATCATGTTATGCAGTGTAGGGAGGTGAAACTGAAAATGTATGGCCTGCTGCTCGGTGAGCTTAAGACCTGCTAGGTGAGACATTAGTAGAATTCATGAACAGAGAAACATTAAAGATGCAGATTTAAGGATAATTGAGCCAAACATTTGAATTTACATCTGGTGATGAATTGAAAAATCACAACATAGTAAATATTTTAAAATAAAACCTGGGGGAACATCCTCTACGTAATGGCATATCATTCTTTTTTTATTTCTTCATTTATTTCAATCAAAAAATACTAATTGAGCAAGTATTCTATAGAGTCCAGGGATACGGGCCAGTAAAACAAAAATAGCACAGAAGTGGAGGCTGTGAGTAGTTACTATGTGAAATTGGGTAGCTCAGTGTATTGTATCATCAGTTCATTCAACAGATATCTATTGGATGTGTATCATGTGCTGAGTTTCACTTTAAAGTAATGGATGTAGTCTCTGAATGTACCAGACAGGTTTACTTTGTTTTTTTTGCCACAATCTCTAGGCACTTTGAACTACCTTTTAAATTCATACTGTGGATCTTAAGAAAGACTAAGTGAAAGGATATACAGACCCAAAACTTGTTTGTATGGCAATTCCAAGTTTGTGTTCTTATCCTTGTACACTTAAGATTATTTTAACTGTTTTACTCCAGCCATTCAAAGATTCAAGAGAAGGCAATACGTTCCTTGAAGTCAAAATGAAATCAGCATAAGATATCATTTTCTGTGCCCCAGACACACAATTAGGGACCTAGGAGACTTCCTTCTTAACAATAAAGCAAAGCCATTCCAAGACCTTATTAATTAGTTTCCAGGAAATACTAATTGAGTGAGTACTTTTAAGACCCAGAGATATAATGGTGGAGCTTACAGTCTAGTGGGGAGCCTCACGGTCATTTGTAAATCACATGCAATATATGTAATTATAAACTCTATTAAGTGCTGTAAAGATACACAGTGCTATGAACACTTTTAACTGGAAAACTTAAGGAAGTTACGTTTGAGACAACATCTGAAGAATGAATAAAAAGTTAACTAGGAAAAGCCTTACCAAAATCTTATTAATTTTATTCCTCAGATTCCCCAACAATCCTTCCTGTTTACTGGTTTAACTAGTAATATAACTAGTCAATGTGCTTCTTCTATTTGAGAAAGCTAAAATTTATGTTTTACATTTTTATTATTGGGTATTACCCAAAAAAGGAGTGTTCTAGCCTTTTGTTTTTATTCAGCTTATTCATCTTGGCCTCTTTCAGAAATGATTTTCCCTCTTTCCTTTTTATTTTTTTCTTATGTGTGCTTATCCTTGATGGTTTTTCAGGAGATCTACTCAGGCATAATATTTCAAATTACACATTCATTGAATCCCCTTCTCATTTTGTGTGCTTATTCTGTTCTGTCTGACTTCCTTGCATAATAATAGTCCTCTGGAAATATGTGTAGCAACAAAATCTGATTCTACTTTTTATTGTTTTTCATCTATATGTATGATTGATTCTTAAGTAGCACAGTGATAAATCAGGATTTATCACTAGATATAGTGAATATTTAAAAAACAAAAATAATGCATACTCTTAGTAAAAATTCAGAAATATGTATCATGGAACATGTGCTTCACAGTTAATACCCCCTTACGGGCTCACTGTATATTCTTTGAGATCTTAAAAATATATTTTAATTATGCGCAACTATGTAATTCTTATTTTACAAAGATTGATTCATAACATATTTTTTATTTATACTTCTTATTTTTTAATGACATTACATGGTTTTTAAAAATGTAATACAAATGACTATCAACAAAATGATCTTTGTAGGAATTTGTAGAATTTTACTACTATTTTTTATTGCTTCTTTTGGAATTCACATAAGAGATCATTAGTAGCTCCAAAGAGAAATCTCTTATTTGAAAGTTAATGTGGATTCTCTCTGTCACATTATTAGTAAAGCCATGTAGAAAAACTTTAAAAAGAATTCTCTATATGTGAACCCGACCTCAGGTCATCTGAACTATAAGAAATTTACACAGATTTGTACAAAGTCAAATGTAATATTCAGAATTTTGAATGTATCAAGAAACAAGTCCTCAACATTTTTGGTGAATGTATTCTTTTTTTTTTCTTAATTGTAGTACAGTTGACTTCTAATATTACATTTGTTCCAGGTGTACATCATAGTAATTTGATATTTGTGTACACTACAAAATGATCACCATAAGTCGTTACCATCTGTCACTATACAAAGTTATTACAATATTATTGACTATATTCCCTATCCTGTACAATACATCCTCATGACTTATTTGTTGTTTAGCTGGAAATATGTACCTCTTAATCTCCCTTACCTATTTCTTTCATCCCTCTACCCTCTTCCCCTCTGGCAACCACCAATTTCTTCCCTGTATCTATGAGTCTGTTTCTATTTTGTTATGCTTGTTTGTTTTGTTTTTTAGATTCCACATATAATATTTGTCTTTCTCTGACTTATTTCACTTAGCATGATACCAAATCCATCCATGTTGTCGCAAATGGCAAGGTTTCATTCTTTTTTATGGCTGAGTAATATTGCATTGTGTGTGTGTGTATCTTGTTTTTTATGCATTCTTCTTTATCCATTCATCTATTGATGAACACTTAGGTCTCTTCCATATCTTGGTTATTGTAAATAATGCTGTAGTAAACATAGGGGTGCATGTATCTTTTCTAATTACTGTTTTTATTTTCTTCAGAAAAATACCAAGAAGTTGAATTGCTGCATCATATGGTAGTTCTCTTTTTCGTTTTTTGAGGAAACTCCAAACTTTTTTCCATAGTGGCTGCACCAATTTACATTCCCACCAGCAGTGCATGAGGGCTCCGTGAATGTATTATTCTTGACCTTAGTTGCTTAGGTGAACTTTATAAGCAAACAGCCATAGCATCATTTTTAGAATCATTACATTATCTTCATCTTTAAGGAAGTGAGTTAATTGGTTTTGCACTCTGTTAGGACTCAGAACTTCACTGATGTCAGAGGAATTGTTTTAAACAAATACTTGCTAGGAATCAGTTTCTCATATTAGCCCATGAAGGAAGTACTGCTGCTTGTATTACTCACTGTATTAGTTCATCATGATTACTGCGCCAATGGCAGAAAACTACCTTTAGATTAAAAACTAGATATGTTCTTAAGAAAGGGAAACTGAAAATTCCTATTATTTTATTCTCTACTTCTCTAGTTATAAGAGGTATATTAGAAATTTATATAAGGCTTTATGACACTAGTGGCTGATTTTAAAATTTCATTCTGTGTGAATTTCATCTCATTACTTACTTTTTTATTAAACATTCTACAGGGACATCTTGAGTTTGTGTGAGTGTGTGAACTTTCCAGTATTCATTTGTATGTTAAGTTGTCTAACTTTATAGTCATTTTATATGCATTGCATTTCATTTATTTCACACACTTATTTATCCAGGCAATATATGCCAGGCACTGTTCTTGACCAGAGGGATACTCTGATGAACAAAACAAAGATAACAATTTGTCATCTCATGAGCTTATATTCTAGAGGAGGAGATAGGCAATAAATAAGATACAGAAGTAAAATATATGTGATGTTAGATAGTGATAAATTCTAAGGAGAAAAATTTAGTAAGGAAAAGGAGGTAAGAAATTTAGTTGGGGTGAGAAAATGGATATTGGATGGCCTGAGTAGACCTCACTGAAAAGATGACATTTGATGAAAGACTAGAAGGAAGTAAGGGAGCCATTACCCAAACGGCCATCCAAGGAACTATTTCAAGCAGCAAGTGTAAACTCCCTGAGGAGTGAATGTGTGTAGTGTGTTTATAAAACAAGAAGAAAATGAGTGTGGCTGGAGGGGAGTGAGGGGGGATGGGGGATTTGGTAAGAGATGAGGTGAGAGAGATGATAGAGGACAGATTAGAGGGCCCTAAAGACCATGGTAAAGACTTAGGCTTTTATTCTGAGGGAGGTAAAAATTTTGTGCGAAATAATGGAATGGTCTATTATAAGAGGATTTCCTGGCTCTTTATTAAGAGACTGAAGAAAGACAAAGGGAGAAACAGTGTGTGTGTGTATGTGTGTGTGTGTGTGTATATATATACACACATACATATATACACACACACACATACTTCATTGAGGAATAATAAGCAAATATAATTGTATATATTTAAAGTGTACAACATGATGATTTGGTACACATTGTAGAATGATTGCCAAGATCAAGGTAATTAACACATCATCATCCCACGTAATTAACTCTTTTTTTGTGTGTGTGTGGGAATGCTTAATATCTACTCTTAGGAACTTTCAAGTATACAAGACCGTATATTTGGTTCAGATATTACTGTTATTATTACATGTTACACATCTATAATATTTTACCTTTCTTCGTGTCTTATTTTCATATAAGAATGCCTTCTAGGATATTTGGTTATTTACAGATAATCATTATTCCTTGAGAACATGTAATTTACACTTTTAAGCGTCCTTTGAAAATGTTTCTTATCATATATCCAGATTTGGAATTATTTTTGTAATCCAAGGTTTATTATTTGTATGATGACTTAATAATTGAGTGTGTACCATGTACTGTATACTAAGCAGTGGTTTGCATGTTAATACTTGTTCAGGCCTCACTTTTTCTGTGAGGACATCCAAATATTATTTCTGTTTTGAAATAAACTGAGGCATTGAGAGAAATTGCTCAGTGCATTGCACATCTAGTAATAGACTACTGTCCTTAGTGTGAAATATTCTTAAGTATCTTTACTAATATATCATAGCAGGTCTGGCTGTTGTATGCAACAATTCTTTAGTCAGTTTATTAACAACTGCCTTGAATTGACCCTAACACAAACTGCCTTGAGTTGAACTATATAGTTAAGTGTTAAAGTAACCTAATGCATGTTTGTTCCTCACTTGATGAAATGGAAATATTCATTTAAAAAGTTGTATATAAATTAGATTCTGGTAAATTGAATCTAATTTTATATTATGGAAAAGGAACTTTGTGTTTTTTATCCTTTAACTGGGAAAATAATCTTCCGGTAATGTAAATAGTATCCAAATTTAGAGTTTTGAAATTTCTTATTTCTTAGCATAGAGTTTTCTAAAAATGCAGCACGTTTGTATCTGTATTTGTACACATCACCCATATATATATACAGGTGAATTCTTTGTGAGCAATCAAATGGAAGCCTTTATTACATCATGCTGTATTGTAACACTTTTTGCATTGAAAAATAGACCCAATAAGATATTTTTTCTTTGCTAAACTTACTGCCATCAATTCATCCCTATGATTACTGACCTACATGCCTGTTTGAAATATGAAGACAGAGAAAAGGGGTCTTGACAGAGTTTGGCAAAATGTTACTAACTTGATGTTTTGAAATCAAAAAGTGCTACGATTTGACTATACTGATATATGCAGTTTTGTGTCTGCTGCATTTTATGTCTTTATCAAATGTAAGTGAATGTGAATGACTGTGTGGTTTTGGTGAAAGAATAATACATGTGTAAAAAAACCAGTGTAGAAAAACCAATCAATACTGTATTGATAAAAGGGAAATAAATGATCATCAGAGGTATTCTTAAAATACTTATTATTATATTGGATATAATTCCTCAACCTTTTGACATTATTTTTGATCTTGAAAATTTTATCAAATGGAACCTATAAGCAAACATATATACACATATTTCTTGTTCCTTAACTTAAATGTATCCCTTGCTTTATTTCCTTTGGTTATTATTTTAGCAAAATGCATTCCAGGTCTGTAAGTTTTTCTTTTTTCTTTTTTAACAATCTGAATTATATTTAGTCATTATGAACATTAATTTCCTGATGCAAAGGTAAATTTTTTTAGCATGTTGGAATTTTATTTATTTATTTTTATTTTTACCATCGTAACCATTTTTAAGTGTATAATAGTTCAGTAGTGCTCAGTATCTTCACATTGTTGTGCAATAATAGTTTTTCTTAAATGGAACTTTATTGATGAACGTAATGTTGCTGAAGCAATGTCTTCATATTTATTCTACTTTATTGTCCTTTCTCCAGAACATGTATCGCTTTGAAGGCACTGGGTTTTCAAATATCCCTCAACTTATAGACCATCACTATACAACAAAACAGGTCATCACTAAGAAATCAGGTGTAGTTCTGCTGAATCCTATTCCTAAGGTAGGTGCATATACTCACCTTTTTTTTTTGAGACTGCTTTGTGAGTTATTCCCCACAGTAAATAAAGTTCTTAGATTATTTATGGAAGTTTGGAAACAATTATAGTCAAAACATGGAATTTCCTTGGTTTTATTAACATGGGAGATAGGTTACCTTTTTATTCAGTGTTTGCAAATGGCCTGGTTTTTTTCTTTTTCCTTCCCAGTTTTTCTTGAAACACTGGAGGCCTTCCTTCACACTATAAGGTTCAGACTTTAAAGGCTCAGTTTATAAAAGATTCTGAGATGTAGAAGTCAAAGAAAATGTCCAGCAATCAAGAGTAAATTAGAATTTTAATTTTGGGCATTAAGGTTACAATATATTATAAGACACTGGAATTTTTTAAAACTACACTACTCTTCACGAAGGCAGTAAATCATAACTTCACTATGTACAACCAGGTAGCTGGGTGAGAGATTGTTCTAGGTCATTTTTACCTCTAACATGTATAACAGAACAGATTGCTTTCATGAGCTTTAAGAGATTTGCGAGGTAGGGAATGGGTATGAGGCAGGTTTGTGTTTTTAAGGTAAAACCTGTGGGGCCTGGCCTGGGAGGAACAATGGAGCTGGCTTAACTTCTGAGCACTTTTAATGTTCCAGGAATTGGGTTGGGGTCAACAAAAGTCCCTTTCCTTTGGGGGCCGTCTCATGTGAAGAACAGTGTAGAAATAGGAAAGTCATAAAACCTGGTAGGTTAATATTTGCTGATTTGAGGTTTACATATCTAGGGATGACTTTTAATATGAAGCAAGTATTATTCCCAAGAATGCTAGTATATAATCCAAATTCACCTAAAATTTAAAAAACTTAAAATTTAAAACTTAAAAAACAATTGTTGTATTTCCCTTTGTTAGTCTGGAACATAGTGTCTGTATTTGTACTTGTATTATATTACTCAGTCTTTATTGAGGGGCTGAGTTTTAACATTCTGCTCACAGAAGATTTTAACAGTCAGTTGCTAAATATTAATTCTGTGGCTAAGGAATTGTCCTTCTTGCATAATTTTCTAGAATTATGAGATGGGCTCATTCTTTGTTCATATTTTTCCAGTCACTTTTTTTTATGTTTAATTGCAAAAAAAAACCTATAAAAATTCTCCTTTAGTCTGGAACAGGTTGTCATATTTTATCTCTATTAAAAAAAATAAAAAGGTCTATTAATGTTTTCTCTTTCATCAATGAATAAGTGCTGTTGTTTTACAGAATTCTAAGAGTTCTTTTTTTTAGTTAAGGTCATCTATTCTCATGGCTTCATTTACTATTAATACATCAGTGACTTGCAAATTTATATTTCCAGCTCAGATATATATCTTTCCCACATCTAAAAATTTTCTACTTTTCACCTAAAACTGAGTTTATCACTTTTAAGTACAAAATTTGTTCTTCCTTTTTAATAAGTGGTACCACCAAATACCCAGCTGCTCAAACCATAAATCTGGGGGTCCTTTGACATCTCTTCACCACTGCCCTTCCTCCAGCATTTTAAGTGACAGGAGTTTTGTATACTTAATTTTACATATGAAAGTATGAACTCAATTCCAGTATATCCCAATATGAAGTAAAGTTCACTGCAGTGAAGATACTTTTTACCGTGTTAGGTTAATGAGATACACCTGAGTTTTCAGAGATAGTGACGTCTCATTTCACAAGCCAACCTAATATTTGCATTGTCTCCTTGCTTAGCCAGGTCTAAACTGAGAGATCAAAGCCATAAAAGAGGCACATAAAAATGCTCATCTGGGCTTGGGTAGGAGCATATAATTGCAAATAAAGCTATATCCCTCATAATATAAAATTGTCCATGAAATGAGCTTAGATAAATGGAGTAGATTCTCTGGACTGTTACATAGCCAATTATTCTTTCTCCCAACCCCTCAGCACTGGCTGTGGAGCTGAATATCCCATCATTTTATAGTACTATCTATGAAAATAACTAAACTGAAAGCTATAGAAGATTAAGGGGCTACATATGATTGTTTTATGAGGTAGAAATTCGAAGTTAATCTAGCTATTAACCTGATCTATAGTACTGATATTTGAAATATGCAAGTAATTATCTCAGTGTGTAGTAAATATTGTTATGCATTTGATTTAAAGAATCATATCACTCTTTTAAAAGAAAATCACACAGCAGAGGTTGTGAAAGTAAATAATTTTCAATTATGAGTGGAGAACAAATTGATATGGATTTTTTTATGATGGTATTATCTGTATGTATCTTTCTTTGGGAAGTATTTGTACTCTTATAACTGGAATCTCTTTCTTGATTTAATTTGTGTAAGAAGTTAATGTCTTTGACCATATAGTGTGCTGTAAAACATCTAATTTCCATCTTGCCAGACTTCATTTTTAGCCTACATAAAGAATGCTATTTTGGTCTCAATATGATTTCTGTTTATAGTAACTTAATTCTCTCTCTCCATTTATTTCTCTCTTACCCATGAGAATGTATGTATAACATCATATGCCTAACTAGAGGACACAGTGGCCAAGGTAGTCTCTTTCTTATCTCCAGAGGTACAGGAAACTAGGCAATATAAATTAGAGAAAGTATTTAACTTTCTCATGATAATAAAGCTAATGAGTTCCCTACCCACTCATGCCCACCCTCCACTGGCTGATTTCTCCTGCACTACCTCCCAAAGCCTGTGTAAAGATATGGGAGTGAAGGTCATGTTGTACACGGGTTATTGATCACCCATAATCATCATCTTTATAATTAGGAAACACTTTGGGATGCACAGGGCCTGTTCTTTATTTAGTTCAGTCTCTGTTCAAATGTCATTTCATCAGAGAGGCCTTTTCTGACTACCATGTGTGAAATAACACCTTACCTCCTTATGTTCCCCTCTTCTTAATTTCTCTTTGTTATGGTTATGTTTACCTGACATTATATTGTATGATGTATTTTTAGTTGTCTGTCTCCCCCAAGAGAAATGTAAGTTCCATAACAGCCAGAATTACATTTAATAATCAGTGCAACTATATCTGCAGCACCTAGAACAGTGCTAGCCCCTAGTAGGTGTTCAGTAAAGATTTTTTGAAGAATTTAATTTACTGACCAATTCCTAGAAGCCAGGTACTTCCAAACTTTTTATATGCATTAACTGTATATATTCCTATGAAGTAAGTATTGTTATTAACCCCATTCAATTACAAATCAGGGACTGAAGCTTAAATGGTAAAGGACTTGGCACAAGGTAACACAACTCTTAAGAGGCAGAGCTGGGATTCGAGCCCGTGTTCTTAACCATTATCTGTCCAGATTGTAGAGTCTAGATTTTAGAGACTTTAGAGAAAAAAAATGTTTATTTTAAGGAACATGGATGTGGGTTTAAGGGAAAAGAAGAGTCTTTGATTCCATAAAATGTCAAATTGAAAAAGTCATTAACATAGCAATATAGGTCTCTGTAAAAGGTAAATTACTAAACAGTAATATCAGGTGACAGAGCTGGGATTTTAGGTAAAATATAGGACTTTGTAAGATATAGGTAAGGAAGATATCTAGTTCAACTTTAACATTTAAATGGTGCCTTGAAAGTTTGTCTTTGTTAAGTTTAATATTTCTTCAGATTTAGCTGTTTAAAAAATTTTTTTCTTTCTGAATGGAAGTTAAAGTTCATGATTAAATTCAGGCAAGTTAGGAGTGAGTTGCTAAGTTGAACCTTAGACAAATGACTTGCCTGCCAGCTTAAATCAGATAATTGTGGCTTTTTGATCAGAATTTGGTATAGCATGCCAGAATATTAGAAACAGATTTTTACGAGGAGAGTAAATCTTTCTGTGACTGAAACTAACTTGTCATAAGGGGACAGGTTCCTGATAACAGCATTCTTGATCAAACACATGCAAACAAAGAACAGTTTATGAGAGGAGAGCTCGACTTTTAATTTACGTACTCTATTCATTTTTTTAAAGTTTCAGATCACTTAAAGACTATTCATTTTACTTTATACTTGAGTAATATAGTTACTTCTTCCAGTACTTACCAGATGACTAGTTTTTTATAAAATGATGTAACTCAGAAAAAGTCAAATTTTCTCTGTGGATTTTGGAAACGGTAAAATACCATATACCTTCCTGTTTAAAAAAAATTTTTACAAGACAAATGTATCAGAACAGAAGGCAAATTTGGAAGATTTTAAATTGTGAAGGAAGAAAAAAATACATTTATTGAGTTGTATAGTCTGTTGATAACACTCCACTTCTATTATTATTATTGTGTTTTGTTTTGTTTTGTTTTTTGTGGTACGTGGGGCTCTCACTGTTGTGGCCTCTCCCGTTTTGGAGCACAGGCTCCGGACGCGCAGGCTCAGCGGCCGTGGCTCACGGGCTCAGCCGCTCCGCGGCATGTGGCATCTTCCCGGACTGGGACACGAACCCGTGTTCCCTGCATCGGCAGGCGGACTCTCAACCACTGCGCCACCAGGGAAGCCCCCACTTCTATTATTTAAAAAATATTTTCAACAACTGTGAACTGAATATTATTATTATCCCCATTATTAGGTGAGGAAACTCGGAGATTGTAATGAACCTAAGCCACATTTCTCGTAAATTTCAGAGTCATGACCTGAAAATGATTCTGTGCTGTTCATCATCTTTTTACTACAACCCCAGCTAGCATAAATTTTAACCTATAGCCTTAGTAACATCAGTAGTTCAAGAACAATTTTTTTCTGTATTTTGGTATTCTAACAGTATGTAACAGTGAACTTGACAGTTATGATGCCATTCCATATGAAACTTAGTCTAACAAGAACTATAATAGCATGTTGTGCTAAGGGAAATACAGAAAATATTTGAATGTTTAGCCTTCATTTAGCATAGTTTGGGAAGTCAAATTAAACTTGCATTTTAGGCTTGTTCCATTTAATAAAATAAAAGAACCTTGTTATAGAACATAAAACACATAGACTGACTTTCAGTTTTTTATCTCAAAATTTACCAGCAGATAATTGTGAGGAGGAGCAATGTTGGACTCAAAAAATTAATGGACCTTGGAGACCACTAATGTTTCTTCTTATGTGATCTCTCAAAGGTATTTCATGCTTAAGTCTTCCTCAGACTTTCTCAAATATCATAATATTTTTAGTCTGAGGAGCCAGGTTTTTTGGGAGATATGAATATTCTTCTTCTCCATCCTATAAATAGATGAAGGATGACGGGATTAGGCAGATGGCACCCAAGTGGTTAAAAGAAAAGTCTTTGGAATTTTTTTAATGCAAATTGAAAGATAGGATTTGGTATTTACAGCACAAACATTGCCTGAAGTGTATCATTTCATCATTTTAAAGTATTTACAAAATCTTCTATATATCTATGGACCCTGGGAAACGTAGAAATATACAAGAAAATATATAAGAGGATCTCTGGTATGAACAGGGTTGCTTAACTTAACATTTTTTCCTTGTTCCCTGTTGGAAACCATAGAACAATAACAAAAGAACAACAACAACAAAATAAAAAAATCTATAAACTGCATTTTTCATGAAATTAGGAGCTGTATATTATCCACAGACTTAAAAGTACATGTTTAGGTAGCCAAAATCACCTTAGATTGGGCAGAAGTTGTGTAGCACAAAGTTAAGAAAAGATGTGATCAAAGAACAAAGTTGCTGTAGATCTTATCAAGCTCCAGCAAAAATACCTGTTGAAAGGGAGGAATTTACCCTAGATTTCTATATTCCTTGCTTGCATCAATGAATGCAGGACATGTGTGGGGAAAATAAAGTTTTATATATAGCTTAAGTGATGCAGATGAAACTGCCCTTGGAGGAAAATTCAGAGCCTTAAAAACTTAACATCGACAAAACAAAAAGAATGAAATAAATGAGTTAAGCATCCAACTCAAAAAATTAGGAGAAAAATCCACAGTTAAATAAAAGGAAAGCAGAAGAAAGAAATTAACAAAGGTAAAAGCATAAAGGAATGAATTAGAAAAAGGGAAAACAAAATATATATAATAGCTGCTTTTTAAGAGATCAACAGAAAATTAAAATACTTGCTAATCTATTCATGAAAACCCACACCACAAGGGGCACATACCACAATCTCTTTAATATATAAAGAACCTCTAGAAATTAATAAAATAAAGACAGTCAAATAGCAAAATTGGCAATGGGATGAGTGGATAGTTCAAAAATTAAAAATACAAATGGCTTTTAAAATATGACAGATGATTACATTACTCAGTAGAATAAAGGAAAATTAAAGCTATAATGAGATATTTTTTTACCTATCAGATTGGCATAAACTCACAGTTTAATAATTCACTTTCTTGGCAAAGATGTGCAGATAAAGACCCTTAGATAATTTGGCAATGGGGGTATAAATTAGAAAAATCTCTGTAGAAGGCAATGTGGCAGAATCTATAAAATTTATAAAACGTATATACCTTTGACTTAGCAATAACACTTCTCCAATTTATCCTTTAGTTATATTTGTGTATATATGAAATGATATCAGTATAAGGTTATTCACTGCAGCATTGTTTGTAATATCAGGAGATTGGAAATAATTAAATGTTCATTAACAGGAGTCTAGTTACATCAATTATGGTACCTCATCCAATGGAATACCATAAATGAGAAAGCATCTATGTACTGGTTGGAGAGAGTTCTAAGATATATTGCTAATAAAAGGAATAAAGCTAAAAAACAGTATATATTATGTTATCTTTTATATAAAACATGTGAGTATAAGATTATATATCTGAATTTGCTTTTATATGATAAAGAAATTTTATATACTCAAACTAATAATGATGTTGATATATAACAGGGGTTACATGTTTTGGGAGGAGGTTTAAATGGCAATAGAGGTGTTAAGGGAAACTTTTTAGAGTCTGAATTTGATATTTTTCACTTTTAAAAAACACTGTGAGTGTATTACCCCTTCAAAAGTTAAATTTAAAACTAGTATTTTTTGGCTTAAGTGTAGTTTAAATTTTTTTTCATTGAATGTATTATTTTTGTAATGTTAAAATTTTTCTAAAACCATATTATATGATAATATTTAATAGAACACTGTAAAGCAGTGTTTCTAAAACTTTTTTTCCCACAATGCATAGAAAGAAATTGCATTTTGTATTGAGACCCAGGACACACAAAATTGGAAACGTTGGTATGTATGTGTGTTTATAACTGAGACAAGTTTTACAAAACAACTTTTCATGTTTCTTAATGTGATGCACTCTATTATATTTCTTTAAAGTCTACGTCCAAAGAGTTGATTTTATGAACCTCAGTTTGAAAAATACTTATATAAAGGATTTTTAAAGTAGTGATAAGTGAATTTAGAAAAACATATGGCCTAGGAATGATTCATAGAGAAAGATAGACTTGAAGTAGGTCTTGAGAATAGGCAGAAAGACTAGGGTAATTATTTGGGGTTATAGTAAGGAAGTAATCCAAAACTTGGGAAATTCTGAGACTTGTTTTAAGGAAGGCAAGATCAGTTCCCTTGACAGAAGCAGACGATTTAAAAGATGAGTAATCTGAAAAGTTTGGGTTAAAGCCAGATTTTTGAGAGCCTTGACTACCACGATTAGGATTTATCTATGGAAAATGCCATTTCATTGAAGATTTACAAGCAAGGGTTGGACGTGAACTAAGCACATCTAAAGTGTAGTTGGTGATAGCTCATACCTCACTAAATTACTGAAACCTATCCAGCCTTTTAATTGCTTATAGAATTTAAGGTATTTATCAGCACATTTAAAAAACAGAAAGAGGGCCTCCCTGGTGGCGCAAGTGGTTGAGAGTCCGCCTGCCGATGCAGGGGATACGGGTTCGTGCCCCGGTCTGGGAGGATCCCATATGCCGCGGGGCGGCTGGGCCCGTGAGCCATGGCCGCTGAGCCTGCGCGTCTGGAGCCTGCGCGTCCGGAGCCTGTGCTCCGCAACGGGGGAGGCCACAACAGTGAGAGGCCCGCATACCGCAAAAAAAAAAAAAAAAAAAAAAAAACAGAAAGAAATCAATTTTGATTTTACTGTGTTTCACAAAGAACTTGTGTAGCCATATCCAAATTATATTTCAGTGAATAATATTAAAATATAAATAGAAACAAATTATCAATACCATGGAAAAATAATTGATAGTGAAAATTTAACAACAGTAAATAAAATACAAAATGCAGTTTCCTAAAGACCTATAATAATTTCCACGTTGAGCTTGAAATTTAGCTGTAAGCAATTGTAGAAAAAGTGAACTAGTTTCATGATTAGAGAGGAGGAAGGTTATTAATTTGTTTAAAGTGAAGTTTTACTACCAATAACTTCTAAAGGAAATTTGTCTCTTGGGATTTTAGATATAACAGTGTCCTTAACAACATTTCTGCAAAAGTTTAAGGACAGATTTCATAGGTTGTTGCTTTTAGTGTCCTTTAATAATAGCCAAGGGCATAATATTAAGTTGGATTTTATACAACTTAATGAAGAACATTCTGCATTGGAATTTTTTATCTACTTTCAAGTTTTGCTGAACAGAATAGTAAAATTCTAGGATCCAGATTTATGATCAAAGTAGTAATAAAATTAGCATTAAATACAGTAAAAGTTTAAACAAGAGATCAAAAGTTTAACTGAAAGATCACGCCTATGACATTTACAAATCTCTCTCTTAATTATATACCTGAACAATTTAACATTTAGCTAAGTTTTTCACACAGAGTGAAAAAACCTTAACATGGAATGAGGTTTTGTTGAAGTGTTGTTTTCATTCATATTGCCCTTATGGGAAAAAAAAAAGTCCACAATATGTTGCCAATAACTGAGTTTTTTAAATTTTATAAATTACCTTTTCTGGATAATTTATTGGAGGTTTACCATCTCTTTTACTGTCTTACTTTCCAAATCTTGAACTTAGACATTGAGAACATATTTGATGTTCTAAAAACCCCAGAGTACAATGGATTTAAGTTAGTGAGATCTGGAAGACAACATAAGTCTCTACCAACTAAAAGACAAAGGCATTCCAACAGAGTGTTCTTAATGTTGGTTCTTCTATAATTCAAGCCAGGAGAGAAGTGGTCAGTAGAATAGGAGGGACACATGAGAGGTGGTAAGGGGTGAGTGAGGTGAATTGATAAGAAGAATATGGCAGAGAGAGAAGCATTTAAAAGAAGCATTTATCTTTCTTTACTAAATTAGTGCTCACCTTCTGCTATGTTGCTTCCATGCTGGTTTAGTCTCATAAGTCACACAACCCCATATCCTTATTACTACTCTCCTATCTCTGCCTCTACAGCCTGCAGCCCACAAAAACTTCTGAGGTAGAAGACCTCTGATGATGATGTGTAATTTCCATTTTATTATGGTCAACTTTATTTAATATAGATGTTCATGGAGTATTCCATAAAAAACATCCTCTTCCTCTGGGCTCACATCTAACTTTGCAGTAGTTAGGGTACTTACTTTATTGTCTGCTGTTATTGTTCATTTTGTAGTTTGACATCCCCATTAGATAAGCTCCTTGAGAGCAAGAAGGATAGTTTTACTCATTCTTTATGTATCTCACAGTGTATAATGCATAATTCACTAAATATTTGTCATTATTTTTGAGAAAATCTGGATATTTAATAAATGCTTGATATAATATTTGAAAAAAATTTATAACTTAAAGGTCTTAATACTCTGTTTTTAGAATAATATAAGAATGTTAGCTTTTACTGTTTCCAAAGTGGAGCATGGTTTAGATTTATGAATGAGATCTCTTTGGAAATGACACACTCCATTTAAGTTCTTTTAGTATAATAGCTTTTTTCTCATATTTTCATTTCCTTCTTTTATTGCTTTATATTAGAAGTTAGTTTTTCATGTAGTTATGTTGCTCTTGCAAACTTCATAAATACTTTTAAGTACAGATAGGAAATATTTCTGATGCTCTCTTATTCGGTTTATAAGTATTTTATACTACTATGAACTAAGATTGGTTCCATAAAATTCATTTGACAACTTGTTGAGATTTCTCTCTGATATTAACTTTTAAATGGTGAAGCAATCTTATGTAATATTTAATATTTCTTATATGCAAATTATTGTCCTGTTTTAACCCACTTCAAAAGTGAAAATGAAATACAAGAATTGGCAGTGCTTGTTTTCACTTTTTAAAAGGAGTATTTATCTTTCTTTACTAAATTAGTGCTCACCTTCTGCTATGTTGTCCTTCAGGGGACAGTTTAATTGTACCACAAAAGATTTGTCCCACATCCTACTTTACAGAGACTAAATATGCATGCTAAGAATTCTAATGACACTGAAATAATAGGATTTAAATTAGAAAGACCAAGGACATTAAAAAGATATCTTCAAGTGATTTTTTAAAATGAAAAGCCTCATTCATATATAAGCCTTAGAGAAAATGAAACTTTAAGGTTTTATCTCTGTTATTTATATAACAACTGGCATGCATTAAAATTATACCAAAAATAAGGTCTAATAACAGAAATACCCATAATGGGAAATTATAATCTCATGGACATCCTTGGATCTTGATTGATAACTATTTAATGAGAAATAGACTCAAGAGCAACAAAGATCAGTTATAATTTCTTCTGAACATGAAGACATTCATGTTCAAATCATGGCCCTTACTGTTTTATGGTTTTATTATTAGAAATATTTTGTAATGGTGAACTCAAGAGGTATGATTTTACTTATACTTTCTAGTAGTGCTATGATCTCTTTTAAATAATAAATCTATATCTTTTTTTGCCCTTGGAATCAAATCACTTCAGTTGGAGACCATGAGAATCATTTTTTCTGTCCATAACACTGAACTGTGAGTGAGTCAATAGAGTTTTTAAAGTCTTCTCTAGGAATAACTTCTAAAAGACTCACTCCTTGCAATCTTGAATGTAGGGTTTCTGGAAGGTCATCAGTGTTCATCTGAAGTAAATAGGTCAGAATTTTCTAGGAATTCACAGGTTTTAAGCATGCCTTTGTCTCTTTAATTAGCATTCAGTAAATATGTATTGAGTGCCTATTTTATAATAGAAATTATATTAGGTACTGATTGAGGTGATAAATCTTATTCTAGAGGAAATGTGGTCTTTTAGAGGACATAAGAAAGGCATCTTACCTTGATGGTTCAAGGAAGGCTTCCAAGAATTGTGAAGGATGACTGAGGGTGTATGGGTGAAGGGTCAGACAGAGCATAATGGATGGACTTAGAGTCTGTCATACAGAGTGAAGTAAGTCAGAAAGAGAAAAACAAATACTGTATGCTGACACATATATATGGAATCTTAAAAAAAAAAAAAGGTTCTGAAGAACATGGGGGCAGAACAGGAATAAAGATGCAGATGTAGAGAATGGACTTGAGGACACGGGGAGGGGGAAGGGTAAGCTGGGACTAAGTGAGAGAGTGTCATGGACATATATACACTGTCAAATGTAAAATAGATAGGTAGTGGGAAGCAGCTGCATAGCACAGGGAGATCAGCTCAGTGCTTTGTGACCACCTAGAGGGGTGGGATAGGGAGGGTGGGAGAGAGACACAAGAGGGAGGGGATATGAGGATATATGTATACATATAGCTGATTCACTTTGTTATACAGCAACAACTAACACAACAATGTAAAACAATTATACTCCAATAAAGTTGTTTAAAAAAAAAAATCTGGGCTTCCCTGGTGGTGCAGTGGTTGAGAGTCCGCCTGCCGATGCAGGGGACACGGGTTCGTGCCCCGGTCCGGGAAGATCCCACATGCCGCGGAGCGGCTGGGCCCGTGAGCCATGGCCGCTGAGCCTGTGCATCCAGAGCCTGTGCTCTGCAACTGGAGAGGCCACGACAATGAGAGGCCCTTGTACCGCAAAAAAAAAAAAAAAACTATGATACTTTTTTTGCTTTTGTGAATCAATGCAGGGTTATTAGTCCATTCAGGATTTTCCCTAATTGGATCCTTGTTCATCTGCCCAATTTAGCCCTTCTTCCTTGCCTCTTTTTTTTTCCCCTTTCCTTTTGCTGTCCCTTTGGAATGCATATATAAGAATATAGAACATCAAAGTCAACATATACAAACATGAACTCATGCTAATTCTTTCCTTCATTCCCCCCATGGCCATGTTTCTCAATCTTGGTTTTGTTAACACCATCCATTTAGGCATGTAAGATATAAAAAAAATACTGGATTATTCATATAATCCTCAGTCTTCACAGTTAATGAGTCATGAATTCCTGAAACTTTTGCCTCATGAATGGCTTTCCAGTCTGTTACCTCTTGTATTGCTCCTTGCTGCTGCTACCTCAGCTGAGGCCAACACCGAAATGCGTCTGAAGACACTTGTAAAGAGTCCCTTGCTTCTCATGCTTGCTAATCATTTGCCCTATTGCCAGGCTTAGATGTCTGGGATGTCTATGTAGTAACTGATCAGGTCTGGGAGATGCTTCAAATACTCTTAAGGAATCTTTGTTTCTTGTTGCTCAGGTTGAAGCATTCTAGCATTCAAGAACCTTTTGCCATCTAGCTCCTTTCAGCCGTTTTTCCCACCAGCCCTTCACATGTCTGAAGTTGCAGCTTGCCAAAATCCCTTTCACTTCTCAGAATGGGATCTGCTGTTTCACAATTTTCAATCTCTGTAATGCTGCTGTCTTTTCCTGGGATGTAATATTTCGTGTGTCATTTCCTGTCTAAAGTCTTTCTTAGCCCCACCGGTTCAAATTAGATTCTCCTTTCCCTGTACTTCCATAGAGTTCTGCACAAGCCATAATTATATCACTTATTTCATAGTATTAAAATTATTTTAATTTTTGTTTACTTCAAGTTGTGGATCTGTGAAGTCATGGACTGTATTAATTCACTTTTGTCTTCCTTGAGCCTTGTTTAATGGTGGCACACAAAAGGTGCTAAATAGATATGACTTGAAAGAATAATTTAAAAAACATAGGATAACATGAACTCATAGATGCAGTTGTATACAAGCTGTCCTAAAACTTCTGGGCATTAATGAAAATGTTATAATTAATAAAATGGGTGATAGTCTGATCTTTGTTCAGTGCCTATGGTTCCAGTGCCTTTGTTCAGCACCTAGATGACTTAGACTATGATTCTAGTAGCCACCTTCAAGAAAGGAGCAATGAAACTAGAAAAGATCCAGACTGGGAGAATTGTAGGGATTACTAAATTGGAAATGTTATACCACTACTAATAATTAAGCAAACAGTTATTGTTCAGTGATTCAATTATTTTTTTATGTGTATCATCCTTTCAGGGCATATTCTTAGATAATGGAGTAAATTTCCAAGCTGTTAAGAGTGTGCAAATTATTCCCAGCTACCATAGATCTTGTGAATCAAAGTATTTTCTTAGATATTTTGGAGAAGCCCAAGTCACTGATTTGGTTGATGGCAAGTTGTATTCCCTTATTAACCCCTTAAAAATTCTAGTTTGGAGTTAGAGGTTTTCCCCAATTATTTCCAGTAGTTGAGTAGGCAAGAAAGGCTGTTCAAAGGCTGATTCAGGTTGACACCTCCTCCACCAAATGTATTGTCACTGGACTGTTTTTCATATAAGACTTTAGATAATACACATGATCTCTTTGACACCCAATTTATTTTTCTGTACCTACTTCACAGTGTTGTTGTAAAGGCACGGTGATGAAAGCACTTTGTTAACTCTCAAGTACTTTAAAAATGTCACATATTATCATATAGTATGCAATGAAATTATGGCTAACTAGGTTGGAAAGTCTAATATCCATAGGCTTGGGAAAATGTATTATCCATTAAGCTTTGGAAGCTTTAAAAAAATCAAGATCTGGATACTGGTCATCTTTTTCATAATAGTGTGAACTTCCTTAATATCCCTTAGGTTCCTATTACAGAAATATGTTTGACCTAGATGTATTAAACAGATATGCTTGCAATCTGAGACAAAAGACAGGGGAGACACTATATCATTGTGTGTGTGATAGATTGAAATAATGAGTTATACTGAATTCATTCTGAAAATAGAAAAGAAGCTAAGTATATTGTGATGGTGAGTTCTCTCATTTAATAACCTAAGACAATAGTGGAGAAATACCTGGAAGTCAAAGTTATTAAAATGGAAAAGTGGAACAATAACTGGAAAATAAAGAATTTAGAAAGTCAGTGTTTGAAGGTTATAGGTTATATATTTCACGTTTATATATGAAGATGTATTTCACATATATATATTAAGTCACATATTATATATTAAGTCAAATCCAAGAGTTCAAGAAATGTTATACAGTATTACTTTGAGAGAAGAGAAAGACATGACTTTAAAAAATTATTTTAAAAAGTAATTCATATTGAAATATCCCTTTCCTATCTAAGTATATCATTAACTGTGGTATAAAATAATCCCAATTCTGTTAACACTGGATATTATGCAATATTACTTCTCCCCATTACTGGTAAAAAAATAATTCATACTACAGGCTAATTTTGCTATGTTGACTAAGTGGCCATGAAAGATAGTATGTCCTGTTTTGATCAATTCTTTAATTGTTCCAATTCCTATGTCTAGTAGAAACCATTCAAGCCAAAATACCATTTAATACTATTTATCTAATGCTGTTTCACCTGAAGTATATGAAAGTGTGAAACTTCATCCCAGATTCCCATGTCAAGAACTAATGCATTTGGAATTGGTTGATTATTTAGGCATTTTGGCAAGAACATAGGATATACTTAGAAGTCACAGTGAAAAAATTGTGCTTGAGGGTTTGGACCAATAAGGAAATGTGAATTTCCAAACACCCAAGTTGAACATATTTATTATTGTCACCAGATTCCCATAGTCCTCAAGTGGTCATTGAATATCCCCACTGGTCTCTTACTGAATGGTACGAAGAAGCAAAAGAAACAAGTGAACGCTGGCCTCACATGTTTAATTGCATAAACATGCACCCTAATAAAGTCTCTTGCTATTTGTTCAAATTTTAGTGAAAACTGAATGTATGTTTCTTAAAAGGGCAAAATAATGACTTATTGGGTGGGTTTTTTTAGAGAAGATTTTCTAGAAGGGATTTGGGTCATCATTTGAAGTACATGGATAGGATAGCATATTATACTTCATGATTGTGTCAAAGGCACTAAAGAATAGCTGAAGTCATTTTTTTGTTCATAATTGAAGCTTAGTTTGTTTTAGTTTACTTCTGTTGTTTAATAATTGTGGTACACATAAAAAGTCAGAGCTATAATATTTATTGGCTTATTGATTTATATATATCATACTTCATTCCAGTAAAGGATTTGGAGACTCTTACAAAGATATGTTTAATAAAACAGACTAAAAATGAGGTGATGATGACACTGGAGTGAAGAGAAAAAAGTACAATAACATGTTCAATCAGGGAATAATTGTTATATAGAAATGTTTATGAGACATTCTTCTAAGTGGATATAGGCCGGAAATTCAGTTGTGTGTTAATAAACAACAAAAGTAGAAAAAAAGGAAGTTGCTCAGAAGAACAGATATTCATAGTTCTGATATCTGAGAGAAAGTCTTTATTGAGGAAACGAGCTTTTACTTAATGAACACTTTTGTATACTCTAAGTCAGACGTTGGTGTACGTGCTTTCCTCATTTAAATATCAGAAAAGCCCTTTGAGGTGGTATTATTTTCCCACTTTTGTAGGTAAGGAAATTGAGGCACATAAGTTAAGTAATTTTCTCAAGAATACTTAACTATTAAGTAGAAGTATAGCAAACCTTGTATTCCAACCCAAGCAATTTGCCTTCAGAGTATTTGCTCTTAAACACTATGCTATGTTGCCTTTCCAAGTGGTATAGAGAGGACAGTGACTGTAATTCCATGTTTGTAGTCAGTATGCTGAGTTTTGTGTGATTATTCTCATTACAACCATCAATCATACTAATGAAGGACCAGTGAAATTGAGTTAATTTAGGAAATATCAGTACTCTCCACTTTTAATTGTAGATCTCCCTAAGTAAGGTTCACCTCCTAGACATGAGGTTTTGAAAGTACATTCCCTGGATCAGTAGCATCAACATTACCTGGGAACTTGTTAGAAAGGCAGATTTTCTGGCCTCACCCCAGACCTACAGAATCAGAAACTCTAGAGTGGGGCCTGGCTCTCTGTTTTAACAAGTCACTTAGGTGATTCTGATGCTCCCTAAAGTTTGAGCACCACTATTTCAGATGGAAAAAAAGAGCTATCTTGAACCTATAAATTCTCTTAATTACCTTATGTTTGTAATTTAGACAAGGAGAATATAGGAGGAATTTGAAATAAAAGTATGTGTATTCTACCTTTGGAAATGAGAGAAGAAATCACATTTATCAGGTAATAGGCTGGTAATTATTTGAGGTATAAACAATGACCTCTTTAAACTTTAATCATCTTAAAGCATCCTAATGATCAAGAATCAGTGAAGCAGAAATACCTATTTTATGGCTTTTTGGAGAAGTTGATGTTGCAAAATTGATTTTCACAGTCTAATCAGAATTCAGGAGAAAGATATCTAAAATGGTATTCTGCATGAACACTGTATTTTTTTATCTTCTTTTTATAAGCTGTATATTCACTGTAATCATTCTGAAATGATTCTAAGACAGAAAATGATAAAGTTCATCTACTTAATTATAATTTTTAACCCTGTGTTTGGTTAGTCATATTTTAGAGTGGTCAAGAAAGCTAAACTGTAAAAATTATTTTTTCAAGAAATGTCCTTGACTTCCAGGCAATATCAGATACCCTACTACACATTTTAAATTTCCTCCTCAACATTTTCCTTTTTTTTTTTTTGTAATTATACATTTACTAGTATGACCCTGTTTAAGCCTCATTTCCTTACCTATAAAATGGTGATAATCTTACCTATTGGTTCTGTTATCTCAAATGAGATAACACATGCTTGGAAAATTTGTAGTTGTTTTGTAGTCATTTAATACTACTAATACAATAATATCACTACACAGTAAGGCCCATGAAGGTACGTTCCATTGTGTCCCGTAGCACTTAGTAAGTAATCAGTATTCAGTGAATGAATTGGTGGATTGAATGATTCTAATCTTGATGAGATGCCATGGCAATGTGGAATTACGTACAGCACCAGTAACAATTTTAGAGATAATTGAGCATCACAGCATTTGTGGTGAAGGAGTCAGTAGCACAAAATTTTAAGACTGATAGCATCTCTGACCAAGATGTATACATAGACGATGACATAACACATTCACCCCATCTTACCGCTTTTCTGCTTCCTCAAAACCCCTATTCTCTTACTTTACTCTCTGCTTCCTTAAAACATCTTGGTACTTTCGGCCTAAACCAAGTTGAAGTCTAATTATGTTTTGAAATTGAGTTGATTTTTGGCCGAAATCTGGACAGCTGATTCATAGTATTCTTCTAGGTATGAAATATATGCAAAGTAGTAAATTAACTTTTGTCATCTTATGACAGTGAATTTTTTGACGTGACAGTCATTCTTAGCAGTTTCATCAACACATCAAGCAGATGAGTGGTATTTCTAAGCCGTATGGAACTCCTAGGATGAGAAAAGAGGGAACAGTAGAGTTATTCAACAGGAGTCTGTCAGTAAAATTTGATTTTAGGCACTTCAGAATTTTAATAGCAGCAGTAAGGTCACAGAGGAGCAAGAGAATCAGCAGAATTTAAGGTCACAGAGAAGCAAGAGATAAATGGTGGTTTAAAAAGTTGCAAGTCCTTCTAGGTCAGTTAAAGTGTGCTACCCAGCTCCTTCTTCCAAAAAAGGATAGAATTGTGAGACAACTCAAGAACCCTACTCAAGGCATGTTAACCTAGATATGCTCTATCACCTTTTCTCTCCCTTTTTCTGCCCTCTTGGTCTCTTTCATGCAATCAGCTAATATTTATTGAGCACCTGCTATGCACCTGGTGCTGGCAATGCAGTAGAAAACAAAAGAGACATAGTGCCTACTCTCTTGAAACACGTACTTGGGAATGTTACACGATTTTTCAAGAAGATTCTCTTAGGCCACCTAATCCTACTGGTACTGTTCTGTCTTCTCCTTTGCTTGCCCTACTTTCTGAATACTTTTGCGGAAGTGAAACACTTCTAAAAGACTTCCTAGAGCCCTATATCTTATCTTTCTTAGCTCTTAAACTTCTCTTTGTGGAGAGTTAAAATTAATGAAGGCAAAGTCTGGAGGCATGTGGGAAACGGAATTGGGAATATGCTCACCAGATTTCCAGAAACAACTCAATTAGTCAAGTTAAAAATAACTTAGGAGATAGAAATATAAAAATTGAATAAAATGTCCCACTCAAACCAGGTAATTATATGCACAAGTGTAAGTATCTTTAGGGTCTAAAACTGGAAAATATAAAATTAAATGTCCATCAACAGAGGAATGGATAAAGAAGATGTGGTACATATACACAGTGGAATATTCGTCAGAAAAAAAGAATGAAATAATGCCATTTGCAGCAGCACGGATGGACCTAGAGATATCATACTGAGTGAAGTAAGTCAGACAGAGTAAGACAAATATCATATGATATCACTTATATTGTATGTGGAATCTAAAAAAGAATGGTACAAATGAACTTATTTACAAAACAGAAATAGAGTCACAGATGTAGAAAACAAAATTATGGTTACCAAGGGGGAAGCGGGGTAGGGATAAATTGGGAGATTGGGTTGACATATACACACTACTATATATAAAATAGATAACTAATAAGGACCTATGTATAGCACAGGGAGCTCTACTCAGTACTCTGTGATGGCCTATATGGGAAAAGAATCTAAGAAAGAGTGGATATATGTGTATATATAACTGATTCACTTTGCTGTACACCCCAAACTAATACAACATTGTATGCTATACTCCAATAAAAAATATTAAAAAACTAGACTCCAATAAAATTATTTTAAAAATTCAAAAGAAAATATTTATTGAGGTATAGTTGATCTATAATATCATATAGTGATTCACAATTTTTAAAGGTTATGCTCCATTTATAGTTATTTTGAAATATTGGCTGTATTCACTGTGTTGTACAATATATCCTTGTAGCTTATTTTATACCTAATAGTTTGTACCTCTTAATCCTCTATCTCTATATTGCCCCCCCGCCCCACTTGCCTCTCCCCACTGGTAACCATGAGTTTTTTCTCTACATCTGTGTGTTTGTTTCTTTTTTGTTATATTCAGTAGTTTGTTGTATCTTTTAGATTCCACATGTAAGTGATATCATACAGCATTTGTTTTTCTCTGTCTGACTTATTTCACTTAGCATAATACCCTCCAAGTCCCTCAATCTTGTTGTAAATGGTGAAATTTCATTCTTCTTTATGGCTGAGTAGTATTCCATTGTATAGTATACACATCTTCTTTATCCATTTATCTGTTGATGGACACTTAGGTTGTTTCCATATCTTGAGAATTGTAAATAATGCTACTATGAACATCAGGGTGCATGTATCTTTTTGAATTACCGTTTTTATTTATTTCATATATATACCCAGGAGTGGAATTTGTGGGTCATATGGTAGTTCTGTTTTTATTTTCTTTTGAGAAACCTCCATACTGTTTTTGACAGAGGCTGCACCAATTGACATTCCCACCAACAGTGTATGAGGGTTTCCTTTTCTCCACATCCTCACCATTTGTTATTTGTGTTCTTTTTGATGGTAGACATTCTGACAGGTATGAGGTGATATCTCATTGTAGTTTTGATTTGCATTTCCCTGTTGATTAGTGATGTTGAACATCTTTTCAAGTGCCTGTTGGCCATCTGAATGTCCTCTTTGGAAAAATGTCTACTCAGGTCTTCTGCCCATTTTTTGATTGGGTTGCTTGGTTTTTTGATGTTGAATTATATGAGCTGTTTTTATATTTTGGATATTAACACCATGTCAGTCATATCTTTTGCAAATATTTTCTCCCATTCAGTAGGTTGTCTTTTCATTTGGCTGATGGTTTTCTTTCGTATGAAAAAGCTTTTAAGTTTGATTACATCCCATTTGTTTATTTTTGCTTTTATTTCCTTTGCTTTAGGAGATAGATAAAAAGAATATTGCTCTGATTTATATCAAAGAGTGTTTTGCCTAAGTTTTCCTCTAGGAGTTTTATGGCTCCCAGTCTTACAGTTAGGTCTGTGATCCATTTTGAGTTTATTTTTGTATATGGTGTTAGAGAATGTTCTAAGTTCATTCTTTTTCCTGTAGCTGTCCAGTTTTCCCAGCACCACTTATTGAGGAAACTTTCTTTTCTCCATTGTATATTATTGCCTCCTTTGTTGTAGATTAATTGACCTAAAGTGCATGGATTTATTTCTGGACTCTCTATTTTGTTCCATTGATCTATGTGTCTATTTTTGTGCCAGTACCATACTGGTTTGATGACTGTAGCTTTGTAGTATAATCTGAAGTCAGGTAGTGTGATTCTTCCAGCTCTGTTCTTCTTTCTCAAGATTGTTTTGGCAATTGGGTTTTTTGAGTTTTCAGACACATTTTTAAATTATTTGTTCTAGTTCTGTGAAAAATGCCATAGGTATTTTGATAGGGATTGCATTGAGTCTGTAGGTTTCCTTGGGTAGTATGGTCATTTTAACAATGTTAATAGTTAACATTGTATAACTATATATATACCAAGAACATGGTATATCTTTCCATCTGTGTCATCTTCAATTTCTTTCATCAGTGTCTTGAAAAACATAAAATTTGAATGAAGATTAACTAAGCATATGTGAAAATATAGAAGAAAAATATCTGGGAGATGAAATTATTCTTAACTCAAGACATGATGGTCTAGAGTGAGTGAATGCCAGTTAGTAGTTATTTCTCTACATTTTTCCTAGTTAGATTTCGTCGAGTATTATACTTGTGTCTTCTCCTTACACTTAGAAACACACAGATGTAACCAATTACTATTCTTGTGAAAGTATGTGGGGAAAATATGCTAAAGGATGTGTCAGAAATCAATTGGGAAGGGGATTTTCTTTCAATCAATGGTGGTGAGATAAATTGGTTAGCAGTTTGGTAAAGCAACAATTTAGTCACTGTCACAATATTATACATTTAGAATTGGTTAGAATTACATATACAAATCAAATCATAATAAAGGAGAATATAGAGTTTAATATTTATAAACTTCGGGAGATGGGACTTTCAGATGTTAGAAAACATACAGAAAATTAATAAGGATAATGTGACCAATTTTAAATATCTAACAATATACTAATCTGAAATTTTAAAAGGAAAAAGGTCTGAGAAAATAAGACAAAATCACCAACTTAACTGATGCTGCATATGGTGTGTATTTTTCTTTACTTGATCAGATTAGGATTTTTACATTTTTAAATTTCTTGTATACAGCTATTTCTCTCACTTTGTGTCTTGATGATTAGTATAAGTCTTTGAAAAATGTCCAAGGCAGCAATTATGCAAATATAATTATTATATTAGTAGTATTTCTATTATAAAAATTTCATGTGGAATATGCATGGGAATACATAACTATTAGTATGAAGGAGTTTAATATGATATAGGTAGACATTTAATACATTTCTGTTCATTTGAACAAGATCATTTGTACTCTATTCACCAATCTTTGATTTAGTTATTTGCAGATATTCGTACTGTCCTTTAATCAGTCTAAGGTTAAGGAGTATATCATAATAATTTTGTATCCCTATAGTGCCTTGTACTTACTAGGGACTCAATACACGTTTCAAGAATTGATTAGGTGATTTGGGCCATGCCACAGATACAATCCACTTAAGTTTTTTCTATTGGAAACATACAAAATAAGCTGCTTCTTAACATTAACCTATGTCAGTAAAAGCTAAAAGATATTTTTTTAAAAATTAGCTTAGGAATGAAATAAAATATTGATGAATCTGAAACCAAGCTAATACTTTTAAGATTCTTTTAGGCAGTCAACTCAAGCAATATTAGAAGAAAAACGTAGGATTTTGCTAACCTGTTGAAACCTGGTAATTCTCATTTATATTCCGCTTGTATAGATAAATATTGTAATCAAATTGTAGACAGCATTGTTGATGAGTAATTTTATAAGTTTCAAAGTACCAGACTTAAATTTTGTAAAAAGTATTGTGAAATGACACCTTGATTTATACAAAGCAGTATTTCAGCTTAGAAAATTATGATGATACTTGCTATAATATTGGGGTATGCATGTGTATATGTATATGTACCTGCATCCTACCTGCCCACTTATAATTCAAAGAAACAAACAAAAAGAGAAGGGGATTTGACAAAAAATTGCAGATGAAGAGAGAATGAAAGAAATGGATGAAAGGATAACGGAAAGTAAGTTAATACCATAGAGTATTTTGAAAGTGTTAATATTTTTGGTGATTGAAAGACGTGAAGTGGATAATAGTATCAAGAGACCAATGGAAAATACATCTTTATAAGGCTAGAAATAAGGGAGAAAATGATGAGAGTTATTATTCAGTGAAGTAGAGAGTTGAGTCATCTTCATTAGCATCTGTAAAATAAAGCTTAAATAAGGCAATACAGAAACCCTCTACCCAAGTATACTGCAGAGCTGTTCATTTTTAGATGGACATTCATGATTTGTCACACTGATAACTACTAAAATAGTCTCAGTACTCTACTCTTAACATTAAAGTATGTACATAACTTATGAGGCATGAAATAAGGCTTTTTTGAAAATGTATTCACACATGTACCTGTGAGCTTGACATAAACATTTCATATTTATACATACATATATATGTGTATACACATGCATATATATATATATATATACACACACACACACAAAGATATATCTTATACAATGGTACTCTTATTTATAATGAGACAGAAGGAATGTTATTAGCAATACAGTATATTGGAGAAAATGTCAATATTGACACTCAATACTCAGGTTGCCCCCCACACACACACACACACTCACTCACATGTGTATGTGTGTGTTTCACGTGGAATCTAGCTTATCACTAAAGAAGTTGATTGGATTATTATATAGTTTAATTGTTTCAGTTATTAGCAAGGCAAATGAAAAAACTATAGGCATTTTTTTTTTCTGTTTTTTTTTTTTTTGCGGTACACGGGCCTCTCACTGCTGTGGCCTCTCCCGTTGCGGAGCACAGGCTCCGGACGTGCAGGCTCAGCGGCCATGGCTCACTGGCCCAGCCGCTCCGCAGCATGTGGGATCTTCCCGGACTGGGGCACGAACCTGTGTCCCCTGCATCAGCAGGTGGACTCTCAATCACTGCGCCACCAGGGAAGCCCATGTAGGCATGTTTTTTAATCATGAGTGATTACAATGAGCTATCATGTTTCCTACAAACTTAAAAAATTCAAATTAATGAAGAATTACTGATTTGGTCACCTATATGTAAGGCTTTAAAACTTAATGAAAAGATACAGATTTAATAGAAATCAAATGCTTTTCAAATAGATGGACCAACTTTGATATATTATTTTTTAAGGGTTATATATGATTTTTAGGAGTGCCATTTATACCACATTTTTACAAAATTTGTAATCTCAAACAGATGAACATTTTTTTGTACTTCCAGATCTCCTACTTTACTCATTTTTTATTCATTCATTCAATAAGTTTTATTAAGTTCTGATTTTTCTTTTTTTTAGCACTTGCTATTTTACTGAGGAAAAACTCTCTCTAATCAATTTCAAGCCCTCAAGCTGTAGCTTAGCCACAGAAATATGTTAAATCATCTCAAATTTTTTTCTTCTTTTGGCTCTTCTAGTTCTTTTTTCTTCCCATATATATCTCAAATTCAAGATGAGGATGTTCTGATATTAAATAGTTGAGTGAAATATATTGGCCCCCCCCACTAATTCAGCCTTATCTGTCTTTATATCAAAAGCGTAATGTCCAACTTGAGACAGGTTTTGAAGGTGATTGAAAGGATAGGACCTTTGAGCTTGATATTTGACATTTAAATATCATTCTGTGCCCTGTACATTGTGGGGGTGCTTGATGAATGTTAAGCAATTGTGATAATAAATAAAATGAATAAGATGAATCGAGGTAAAGCTGAAACCAGAATCAGTCTTACAGAACTGCACAGATTTTAAGAAGTAAAATCTAGTCTCTGTTAGAATAGAAAGTACCAAAGAGTTAGTGAAAGGTCCCCTGGCCATAAAGGCAGGGTTTCTCTCTCAGCTTTTTGGTACCCTTTCCTATTAACACATTTATTCTCTGAGTTCCCTGTGGGTCCAAGTCAGGGCCCAAGAGAAAAAAAAAT
The DNA here is from genome assembly GCF_025265405.1 of Mesoplodon densirostris. Taxonomy (NCBI): domain Eukaryota; kingdom Metazoa; phylum Chordata; class Mammalia; order Artiodactyla; family Ziphiidae; genus Mesoplodon; species Mesoplodon densirostris. The sequence continues at coordinate 90,812,536 of NC_082663.1, forward strand.
AACCAGGAAACTCATTCTTGCTATGTGTTTTTATAAGTTTTGCATCTCCTCCCAGTCTGCCTGCCATTGTTAACTTTTTAGTGTCCTCAGATAATTGGTTTTTGTATTTTTTCCAGAGTTTTAGATGTAATCAGTATGAGGGGTAGATGGTAGTGAGATGACTTCATCTTTTTTGTTACTGGAAGTCTCCACTCAAATTGCCTTTTAAGTGATTTATATACATTTTATTTTGAAAAAGATTCTAGAGAATTCTTTGTAGGTTCTTTTTTTTATTAATTTGGTAATATAAATTATTTCAAACATGAAAAACTACAGAGAATAAAATAGTACGTAACCATATACAAGCTCATTTAAATATTTTTCTAATATTTTACCACACTTAAGTTTTTTAGAAATAAGAAATGGAAACAATGTGGATAAATGTGAAGCCCTCCTTGATTCTATTCCTTTTTTAGTCGCATTGCTACCTACTTATTTGATTTATCTTTTCCTATATTTCTATACTATAATTATACTCTGCTATTTGTACTAGCCAAGAACTGTATTTGTATGTTTTGCATTTGGTGCATGTTTTTCAATTTATATAAAACTTTATCATTCTGCAACTTGCTTTTTGTACTCAACATTTAAAAAAATTATATTTGCCCATATTAATAGTTCTGGTTTATTTATTTTAACTGCTTTTAATCTTTTAATCATTTTAAAAAGTATGGATATAACACAATTCATATATATTCCTGTTAATAAATATTTTAGTTTTTTAATTTGCCTTTAATTTTCACTAACACAAACAATGCATAAAGAATATCCTTGTGTAGATGTGAGGTATGTGTGTGCGTTTCTCTTATTATTTATACCTAGAAGTGGAGTAGCAAGATGAAAGGGTATGCACATCATCAATTTTGTTAAATATTGCTGAAGTTGCTTCCCAGTGTGTTTGTGCCAATTTATACTCCAATCAATAGGGTAAAAGAGTTTCTGTTTCCTTACATCATTACCATACTTACTATTTTTGCCATTCTGTTAGATATAGTTTCAATTATATCCCTCTGATTGCTAGAGAGACTGAACGTCTTCTTCTATATATATTGGCTTTTCTGGTTTCCACTTCTGTGCATTGTATATTTGCTGTTTCAAGCTGAGATCCTGGGTCTATTTTTAGTTCCTTTTACTAAGTAGGAGGAAAGCCCTTTACCATAACTGTCTAATTCCAGACACATAACACACAGAAACACAGCAGATGAAGCATCGAGTCTACTTGCTGCTTTGTATCTCTGTTCTTTGAAAGTATTTTTGTTTCTGAGTCCAGCACAGCCTTTTTGACTATTTTTATATTTTATTTGTCATTTGTATGTGTCTGAGGCAGGGGTGGTGTTTTGAAGTATGAGTCCACTGTTTCATCTTGACCCTTTTTTTTCATAAAGGTGATGAGTAAATTATGTATAAGTTGACATTTTATCTAAATTGGCTTGGGATAAAAACACAAACATAAGATCAATAAATTTAAAATGTAAAACTTCTGTATATCAGAAAGCATCATAACAGAATTAGAAAATTATTTGCAACAGATATGGCAGGAATTCATTTATTTAATGTATAGAGTACATTTATTCTGAGAAAAGCAAATTCACTCTCTAGTAGAAAAATTGGCAAAGAAAAAGAACAGTTAACAAAAGAAAAACAGAAAACATGAAAAACAGAAAACATGTATTTAAAGAAATATAAATTAAGAAGCAATTACCTCTATCTTTGCCTATCAAATTGACAAGTAATACATTGTTAATGAACGAATGGGGAAATGAGCACTCATTCTCTGGTAGTGAAAATGTATATTGTGACAACTTTTCTGGATCAGACATTAGGTATCTAACACTGTGCTGTGCGATACTGCACAGCCAATAGCCACATTGGCTATTTAAGTTAAATATTTCTTCAGTCTCACCACATTTCAGGTGCTCAATAGACATACAGCTAATGGCTGCATATTGCACACAGCAGATATAGAACATTTCCATAAAGCAAGATGTTTAATTGGATATCACTCATCAATAGTTTCCAAATATTCATATCCTTTTCCCCCAATAACCCTACTTCTAGGAATGTAGTCTAAAGAATTATTAGAAGTTTAGGGATCATCACCAAAGCATTGAAAACAATAGTAAAATTTTGGAAATAATTTAGATGTCCACAAAAAAGAACAGATAAATGATTATAAATTCATATAATAGAATATTATGAAGCCTATTAAAATATGTTTTTGCATTAGTTAATGTCATGGTAATATGCTCATAATATGCTGTTAACTGAACAGACCATAAAATGTTATTTATAGCATGATTATAAATTTACTTTAAAATATTTTAAACTTTATATTACAAAGTATGGCAAATTTTTGGTAATATTTTCTATCAGACACACAAACACACTCGTATATTACTTTCATAGTCACAAAAATTAAAAAATCAGGGCTTCCCTGGTGGCGCAGTGGTTGAGAGTCTGCCTGCCGATGCAGGGGACACGGGTTCGTGCCCCGATCCCGGAGGATCCCACATGCCGCGGAGCGGCTGGGCCCGCGAGCCATGGCCGCGGAGCCTGTGTGTCCGGAGCCTGTGCTCCGCAACGGGAGAGGCCGCAGCAGTGAGAGGCCCGCGTACAGCAAAAAAAAAAAAAAAAAAAAAAAAAAAAAATCAAAAGTACATTTGTTTGGGAGCTGTCTGGTTTGTGTGTGTGTGTGTGTGTGTGTGGTACGCGGGCCTCTCATTGTTGTGGCCTCTCCCGTTGTGGAGCACAGGCTCCTGATGTGCAGGCTCAGCGGCCATGGCTCACGGGCCCAGCCACTCTGCGGCATGTGGGATCTTGCCGGACCGGGGCACGAACCCGTGTCCCCTGTATTGGCAGGCGGACTCTCAACCACTGCACCACCAGGGAAGCCCGAGAGCTGTCTGGTTTTGAACCTTATGAAGCAGTTAGTAATTGTGGTCATTTTAGATGGTCAGTTTCATTTGAAATTTAGTGTTGGTTGGTATATTTATATATGTAAGTATCACATTGTGTATGTGCAGGTGATATACTTCTCTGTGTGTATGTATGTGAAGGCCTGGTAGAAAACACAATTCAACCCAGATGGCTTAAATGAACAGATTTTTTAAAATGAAGGAACTACTAACAGAAACATGGACAGGATTAAGGGAGCAAACTAGGGATGGTTAGTCTCCCAGAAACTGAAGACAGTATGAAGTCATTACTACCCTTAGGAATAAAGAGACAAGAGACAGAAATAGAATTACTAGAGCCAAGCATGTCCTACAACTTTTCAGATAGGACTTCCCAGTAGAAGCTTTAATCATGAAGAGATGCAGCAACTGCCAAAAACACAGCACCAAGCAAGAGAGTAGTGGAAAGAAACAAGAAACACTCACACCTCTTTTCTTTCACCCTTGGAATCTAACTGGAAGTTAATCAACTCTTCAGAGAATCTTCAAAGTGAAGTAGGAGGAGTCAGTCTCCGAAGGCACAGAACCCCTGTAGGTTGCCCTGTTCTGGTTAGAGTTGGATCAGGAGGCAGGTCAGCAAGTAGACAATAACCAGACACTGCGTGTGCTTGTGCATGTGCATGTGCGCATGTATTCATACATACTTGGATAACACTATGTATATGGTATGTTAATGGTTGGTATTATTCCATGAAGGGTGATACATATATGTATAAGTCTATATCATCTATGGGTGGGGGGATTCTGGCATTTGTATATACTTACACACACATACAAACATATACACAAGATATTTAAGTTCCAATAAGTATAGAACACTGCCAAACTGGCTGGAAAAGAATTCTGTTCTAGAGAGGAGACTTCCAAAAAATACCTAGAGAACCTTCAGGAAACACTTATTTTAGTTACATGTGCTCTTGCACACAAATGAAAGCTTACCAAACACACAGAGTTTAAATATCCCTTCAGTTGAAGTTCCTTAAAAGCAAAGGCTTTGTCTTCTGCCTTCTTGTACTTTGTAAACTCTTATATAGTGCTGCATGTCTAGGGAATGTCAATCATTATAAGAATGAGTGAATCAATTATCCCATCTTAACTAAATATTGTCTTCCCTCAACCAGAGTTTAACTTAAGACAAATTCATATCTTTATGGAGACCACTTTTAGCACAATTAACTGAATGGAAAGGCAACTGTAAATATTTTAAATTCTTGTTTTCAACTAATGTTGCTTAATTCAGATATACTCTAAGATCACCTCATGGTTTTGTTTACAATACTTTACAAAGCTACTTATGTGCTCTTCATAAGAACCTCATGAGGCAGACAGCAACAGTATTAATGTAATATCATAAATGATGACTCTTGGATAGGTTAAACAATTTTCCTTTTTTCTTTCTACTCTTCCATAGTGAGATAGTGAAATGAAGAAAGCTATGACGCGTTTTCACTGAGCCATAAATAAGATTTTGCTTTTTATATTTACCATGTACCTATGATGAAAAACAGCTCTCTTAGATTTTTTGCTTGTTTGTTTGTTTGTTTTGTTGTTTTGTTTGTAGAGCGCTAACAGAAATAGAGAAGTGGGGGAGGAGAATTGTTATTTACATATGATTTGTAAAGATGAGTAAAAAATTGTAATCTAAGTTTCTTCTTGAACAAGTCTACTTTTATCTTACTTTATAATACAAACATCTAAAATTAGCCTAAATAAAGTGATTGTGATGCTTATATGGTGGAAAGATCTTATCTACCTCACCTCACTTAATTAAGATTATTAAAGCAATATATTGATTCTAAGAGCAAATTTGTAGAGGAAATGCTTTGATAAAAATTGTTTTCAATTCTTTGTTTTAAACATTTACTTAACTTTGGTATTGAATAAAAGTAAATTACTATGAAACCTATGCTTTGTGTACTCTGCTGTGCTAAGCAACTATCTTTACTATTGGAAACGATCCAGTTAATGGCTTTTTATAATAGGTTATTTGGAAAATTGAGAAATAATATTCAGCTTCATTTTATTTAGGATTTAAAAAGTGGTTTTTAATTACATGGTTTATTGATATTTGTTCAATGGAGTTTTGAAGCAATACTTCACATTCTAAAATGCTATTATTAACATTATATTAGTATAGTAGTCCTGTTGTGTTTTGGTCCAAATTAGTAAGAGGCAGCAGTCTTTGCAGTGTCATTTCATTTTGAAAGGCACTTTACATTGTTTCAGTCATACCTATGGAGGGATACTTTATATACAGAGAAATGAAAATTAATCCATTTGAGCATATATTCTAATGATTTAGACAAATTGTGTATGCATTATATAACTTCCACCACAAATTATAGAACGATTCCAACACCCTCCAAAATTCTCCTGTGTTCTTTTCTAGTCAACCTAGCCCTTTAAAACTTATCAAGAATGTCACATAAAAGAAATCATGCAGTATGTATCCTTTTGCGTTTGACCTATTTCATTGAGCAAAGTACAGATGAGATTCATCCATATCGTTTTGCACAGATCAGTAATTTTCTCTTGTTGCTAAGTAGCAGTCTGTTTTATGGCCATACCACAGTCTGTTTTTCCATTCTTCAGTTGAAAGATATTTCCAGTTTTTGACAATTATTAATCTAACTGCTATAAACATTCATATACAGGTTTTTGTGTGAACAAAAGTTTTCATTTCTCTTGAGTATATGCCTGTGAATGTGATTGGTGGTTTGTCTGGTAAATGCATGTTTATAAGAAACTGCCAAACTGTTTTCCAAAGTGGCTGTGTCATTTTGCATTCCCACCAATAATACGGGAGAATTTTAGTCACTCTACATTCTTGCCAGTGCTTGGTTTTGTCACTTTTAAAAAATAATTAAGTATTAGTTATTACTTTTAGCCACTCTCATAGGTATGTCGTTATCTCATTGTGTTGTTAATTTGCATTTCCCTAACGATAATGATGTTGAGCATAATTTCAGGTGCTTATTTGTGATCCATATGTCTTCTTTGGTGGTTACTTTACTTTTGACAACCACGTAATATAGAAACCAGTGTATTAAAATGATAATCCTGTACTCATGGAGGAAATAGTGTGCCCCTCTTTTTTTTTTTTTTTTTTTTTTTTTTTTGCTGTACGCGGGCCTCTCACTGCTGCGGCCTCTCCCGTTGCGGAGCACAGGCTCCGGACACACAGGCTCCGCGGCCATGGCTCGCGGGCCCAGCCGCTCCGCGGCATGTGGGATCTTCCGGGATCGGGGCACGAACCCGTGTCCCCTGCATCGGCAGGCGGACTCTCAACCACTGCGCCACCATGGAAGCCCAATGTGTGCCCCTCTTTAACATTACATTATTGAGTTTATTAATACATGGAATTGAGTAAAAGTACTGTCTTATTGTCTATTTAAATGACAAAATAGTAATTCTTCTCCCTAACTACAACTGTCATTACAGATGTTTACCACATTGCTTGACATAATAGTTCTCATGTCTAATTGATTCTGCTCCCCATTTCCCACAGCTGTTTCCAAACTTTACTATTTTTCTCAAGCTCAAACTATTTTCTGTTCCTTCAATCTTAGCAAGTGATCTTGCTTTCTTCTTTTTTCTAAGAACCTGGATAAGAAACTCCTGTGCACTCTACCAACAATTATTTTCACCTGTCCTAACCTGTTTTTCTCGCTTATCCCAGCTCTTATAATTTACCTAACAAGCTTTTTTTTTCTTTCTTTTTTCTCTGGTTAATTGACTGTTACAGACTGCATGTTTGTGTCCCCCTCCCCCCTGCCCCAATTCATATGTTGAAGCCCTATCACCCAATGGGATGGTTTTAAGAGGTGGAGTCTTTGGGAGGTAATTAGGTTTTGATGAGGTCATGACGGTGGAGCCTCCACCATGGAATTAGTATCCTTATAAAAAGAGAAGGAGCCAGGGGCTCTCTTTCTCTGCCATGTGAGGATACGACAAGAAGGTGTTTGCAAACCAGGAAGAGTGTTCTCACCAGACACCAGACATTGTACCTGCTGGTGCCTCGATCTTCAACTTCTCAGCCTCCAAAACGGTGAGAAATAAATGTTTGTTGTTTAAGCCACCTGGTCTATGGTATATTGTTAGAGCAGCCCGAACTAAGATACTACTCAACCTTGTCCCATCTCTTCTCACCTCCCTTCGGCCTTTGATACATCAGTTTTCTCTCTCTCTTTTTTTTTTTTTTTTTTTTTTTTTGGCAGTACGCGGGCCTCTCACTGTTGTGGCCTCTCCCGTTGCAGAGCACAGGCTCCAGACGCGCAGGCTCAGCGGCCATGGCTCACGGACCCAGCCGCTCCGCGGCATGTGGGATCCTCCCGGACCGTGTCCCCTGCATTGGCAGGCGGACTCCCAACCACTGTGCCACCAGGGAAGCCCCAGTTTTCACTATTTAAAAAATATTTTTCTTGTCCTCTTGCAATCTTTTCCTCAGCCCCTCATCCTTATCTTAAACAATCATGGCTAAAGCTTTCGTTCAACCAGTCTTCCTCTGCAGTCTTCTAAAGTAGCTCCTCTCTTTCCTTTCTTATAAAGTACCTTGTGAGACTAATCCATCTTTCTGTGTCAGTTTTTCTCATCAGCTACTCATTTGAAACCCACCGAAAAGGGCTTCTACCCTGACCACCTTGCTGAAATTGAACTCTCAGGTGTCTGAGATGACTTCTCTTTACTAGCTTCAGTGACCTCTTCTTAGCCCTCAGCCTTTTTAAAACCTCTGCTACTTCTTGAAAATCCTGACTACTTTTTAATAGAACCTGTCTGCCGCCTTTGCATTTTGCTTCTTCCTGGATACAGTCCTCTGTTGGTTCTTGTTTCAGTTGATTATTCCCGTATAAAACACCACCCAAAAACTTAGTGTCTTAAGACTATGTTTTATCATTCCTCATGATTCTAGACTGTTCTGCTGATTTAGCCTGGGCTCACTCACATGTTTGCTTTCAGCTGACAAGTTAAGGGGCAGGCTCACCTGACAGCTTAAATGGCTGGTCTTTAGTGCCAATATTCTTCACATCATCATCATCTCAGCCTAGTGTTCTAAGATTGCGAAGATGAAAACTTCCAGGCTTCTTGAGGTCTAGACTTTGTAACTTGCACAGAACCACTTCTGCCATAGTCTGTTGGTCAAAGTAATTAACAAGACAGGCCAAGATTCAAGGTGAGGAAGAAACTCTATGTCTGGATGGGAGAAAAAGAAGTCACATTTCAAAATGGCATATATATACTTGGATGTGGATACGAAACAGTCTACTACAATTCTTCACTTTTGAAACTTACTCTGTTTTCTCTTTTGATTCTCTTTTTCTATCCCTCTTGAAATGTTTTGTGCTCCCATTCTCTTACCAGTCTCATGAACTTTTGACCAATAATTATAATTGTCTTCAAGGATTAACACCTGTATTTGGGTGTCTTAAAATAGTACAAAAGGTAATTCATTATCTTCATTCCAGGCCCCACCCCTTCATGTCTTTTCCTGATTTTATGTCTTAATCCATGAGCAGACTAGGTTTTGGGGCTATCTTCCATTATCTCCCAAATCTAGTGCTCGTGTAGCTCTGCTGACTACAAATCTTAAACATCTGATCACTCTTATTTTCTACCCCAAACTGTTATGAAGGTTCACATTATTCTCTTTACTTGACTATTATTTTTACAGTGTTTTGGAGTTTTGAACATTTGGTTTTTGGCACAAATAAAATGAATTTATTTTAAAAAATGAGAGATGGCTAAGCAAAAATACAAAAGAAATTAATTCTTTTTTTATGCTCTTGACACTTGGTTCATAATGCTAACATATCACTTTCTTATTGTGAAGATGTCTGTGATGGTGAGCTTCTTGAATGTAGAGATCATATGTTAATATATGCCTGCCATGTTATAAGCTTGCTAAAAATGCTTAGCAAATTGGGTTAGTAAAGATAATGATTACACCAACGTTAATGTTTGCATACATCAAGAAAACTCAGCTGGGTTTGTGTTTAAATGTAGAGAGGATCATTGTGGAGAATGGGGGAATTGCTGATTTAGTTGGCTTTTCATAGCAGGGGTAGCAACATTGCCTTCTGTTAACTGTCTAGTTAGATATGTGCCGATCAAAATTTTATTTACTTATTTTGTGACTAAATCCAAAACCACACTACTAATTTAGTCCTATTCAGGGGATACTTATAACCCCTCCCCCCTACTTTTTTTTAATTCATTTTTTTCAAAGTAAGAGCTTTTATTTTTAAAGCAATAACTTTTCTTCATGTGATACGATTTCCAGAGAGTCTTCTCAAAGGTTGCCTTCTTTGAGACTTGTGTAGTGTTACTGTGATGGCATTATGTGTAGTGTTACTGTGATGGCATTACATCAGCATTGTACATAGAACTTGAAACCAGAGAGGTTTGTTCAAAGAGATACAGATTTTTCTTGATGGGACATTCAGTGAACATAGAGCTATGGTTGAAAATAAATGCTAACTACAATTTCCTTTAAATTATGAATTATTTATTTTCTTGCTTTTGCTTTTGCCAAAATGGAAAGGGAAAAAATAAAGGTAAATGATGGAAAAGTCTAGGAGAATATGATGAATAATAAAGAAAAATTAAAACTACCCAATTCTGATCTGGCAGACGTAAAATGACAAAAGCAAAGGACACTAGAACTAAACACTATCTTCGCATGCTTAACTCACTGATTTCTTACATTGCTGAACACGGGGAGTGGGATTACCTATTCCCAGAAATCATGAAGTCTTAAATGCATTTTCTGATTTTAGTATTATCTTTGTTTTTAAAGTAATCTTTTTAAGTGTTGATTTTTAAGGAACATTTTGTTCTAAATGTCTCTGTAGGTGTTAATGTGAAAGTATGATATTTATGTTTCCAGAAATACTGTCAGACTCAATCTAATTATAAGAAAAAGTTGTTCTTATGTTTGACAGTTATATGGATCATGACTCTTGTGTTTATGTATGATTTCACAAGCTCCTTGGTTCTAACACATAGCAATGCAGCATTTTTATCAAAGCAACATCTGCTAGCCCCTTTGCAGTCATCACAGTGGAATCATCATTTCCATTTATAAGTTTTTGCTATTCAAGCTTTTTAAAACTAGGCTGTATCAGTTTCCTTTGTAGTAAAACTTGAAATACCAGTTCTTGGTATCAAATAACTTTTTCTTTTAAAATTAACTTGTAGATAAATTAAAAGTGGTTTAGAACTTGATGGAGAGGCAAATGCTTGACTTTAAAAAAAAAACAATAGTTGGAGGGAGCATATAGTCACTCCTTTATTTATGCAACTTTAATTGAATGCCCATTATGTGACAGTTTCTTAATAAACTCTGGAACTATAGTGATGACTAAGACATAGTCTCAAGGAGCTCCCAGTCTGCCAGAGGAGCCTGACAAATAAACAGATAATTATAATACAAGGAGACATAATCTAAACATGAACAGAGAGCTGTGGGACGCAGTAGGGCAGGATCAGCACACCGTGTCTGGGGGAATCAGGAGATATCATTATAACATGTTTTGTAAGATGAAATGGGATCATGAGCAAAACTATATTTTTAAGCAGAACTGTGGTATTCTTACTGTAAATTAAGCCACTTTTGTGCTGTGTCATATTACATCTGTGATTTACCTTCAGTGGCTTGGGTGCCCCTGAATGAAGTATTTGTATTTTCCTCACTCCTTTTGGAGGACTGGGCCACATTCAGCCAAAGGATCACAATAAGTGGACAAAGAGGAGAATAAAAACACCATGAGCTAAGGCAGCCCTTTTCTAGGTGACCTTTTTTTCCCTCTGTTCAAAGCCTGAATTGTCCACCTCTTCAACGGCCAGAGACTATAATTACATGTTTCTGTTTTCTCTCTCTGTATCTGCTTTGTGGACACCAGGGCACCCTGCGTAGGAGAGTGTACAATATATTGTTAATTTTGGACCATTTTATCAGTCCATCTCAATCCTGAAGGTTGATACTAAGCTTGAAGATGATAAGGTCAGGTGACAACCTGCTGGAGGAACAGATCTTTAGTAGCTCAGGATCGTTTTTCTATAAAAATTAATTTTATATCAGCCAGTCTGATTTGGACTTGTGCTGAGAATGAATAACAGCAAAATGAGCAAGTGCTATACAAGGTGAAGTTGCAAGCCAAGTATAGAGCAAACTATTGTCACTTTAACCGAGGACCACTTTAATTCCTAAATACACCTGTGTACATTTCGGTGTCTCTGAATATATCAAACCAACTTCTGGTTTATTGATAAAAGTGTGATTATGAATATAAATGACAATTTTCAGTCATATCTTTTAAGACGAAAAGCTATTGTTGCAAAACAATAGCAAAATTTTGAAATGTAAGTTAGTATATTTAGTCAGTGTTTAGAACTTCATTATTTCTTATTTGAGAAATGTATATGTTTTCCTCAAGATTATTCTAGATTTTCCCCATGTGCTATGGACTGAATTGTCTCTTCCCCTTCACTTGCCCTCCCTCCCCCTCCATTTATATGTTGAAATCCTAACCCACAATTAGACTGTATTTAGAGGTAGAGCTTTTAGGAGGTAGTTAAGTCTAAATGAGGTCATAAGGGTAGGATCCTAATCCAGTAGGACTGGGTGGTCTCACAAGAGGACAAATAGAGAGAGCTATCTCTCCACATGCATCTAGAAAAGATCATTAGAGGACACAGGGAGAGTTCTCTCCAGGAACAAAATTGGCATGTACCTTGATCTTGGACTTCCCAGCCTCCAGAACTGTGAGAAAATAAATTTCAGTTGTTTAAGTCACTCAGTCTGTGGTATTTTATTATGGCAGCCCAAGCAGACTAATATACCATATTATAAACATGGTATTTTCTTCCTGTATTTCTCAATTCTTTTGTGTAGTTATTTTAAGAATTTTTGTATTGCATGCCTTTTAGTGAAAAGGGACTAGTTTTTTATGGTGACCTTAAATGTATGAGCTTGAGAAGATAGTAAGGCCTATAGGGGGCATGGAAAGAAAATTTTTCCTAAATTTGTGAATTTTCTAGACTAAAACACCAAATTTGTCAAAAAGACATTAGGCATTTTGCAAACCAAAATTGTTAGAGAAGACAAGATAGTTATTACAGAATTGAAGATACCATATTTTCGTGAAATTCTAGATACAAAATTTCAAAGCTAATTGATCTAAGAATTGTTTTGGATTGTCTTGTTTTGAAGCAAAATATTGGATATGTCCTCTGTTCATGATTGCCGAGATAATAGACAAAGGACGTAGTAAGATTTTCATGCTTTATAAATAAATATTGTTACTCATTTTTGGATCTTTTGCCTGAAATAATATAATTCACATGAAAAGATACAACTTATTTCCATATGATATAAATTTTAATTCTTTTGGTCCAAATAAAATTATATTCATTTAGCTTTTATTCTGTTGACTAATTTTGGAGGATATATATTATATTACTGGCCTTAACTTTATTATGGTTATCTTATTATTTTAAGATAAATTATGTCCTTTTTTGCAATGGATAGATTTTTTTAATTGAAATGCAATAGACATATAACATTGTAAGTTTAAGGGGTATAGTGTGTTGATTTGATACATTTGTAGATTGCAGTATGATTACCACTGTAGCATTGGATGCCTATCACATCACATAATTACAACTTCCTTTTTGCCATGGAAACAATTAAGATCTAGTCTCTTAGCAACTTTGGCATTTATATGATACAGTATTGTTGACTATAATCACTATGCTGTGCATTAGCTCCCCAGGACTTATTTATCTGCTAGTTCCAATTTTGTACCCTTAAACAACATACTCTAAATTCTCCCACCCACCAGCTTCTGGTGACCACCATTCTGCTATCTGTCTTTTTGAGTTTGGCTTTTTTAGATTCCACATATAAATGATAATAAACAGTATTTGTCATTCCCTGACTTGTCTCAGTGTAATGCACTCAGAGTCCATTTATCTTGTTGGCAAATGGGAAGATTGCCTTCTTGTGGCTGAATGAATAATATTCCTTTTTTTTTTTTTTTTTTGCGGTACGCGGGCCTCTCACTGTTATGGCCTCTCCCGTTGCAGAGCACAGGCTCCGGGCGCGCAGGCTCAGCGGCCATGGCTCACAGGCCCAGCCGCTCCGCAGCATGTGGGATCTTCCCGGACTGGGGCATGAACCTGTGTCCCCTGCATCAGCAGGTGGACTCTCAACCACTGCGCCACCAGGGAAGCCCCATTTTATAAATATACACTACAACTTCTTTATCCATTCATCCGTCAGTGGACACTTGAGTTGTTTTCCTGAGTTGCCTATTGTAGATAATGCTGCTATCAACAAGGGTACACGTATCTTCTCGAGATAGTGATTTTATTTCCTTCAGGTATATACACCCAGAAGTAGGATTGCTGGGTCATATGGTATTCTATTTTTTTTCACTTTTTTTAAATTAGTTTCTGCTTTATAACGAAGTGAATCAGTCATACATATACATCTGTTCCCACATCCCTTCCCTCATGCATCTCCCTCCCTCCCACCCTCCCCATCCCACCCCTCCAGGCGGTCACAAAGCACCGAGCTGATCTCCCTGTGCTCTGCGGCTGCTTCCCACTATCTATCTACCTTACGTTTGGTAGTGTATATATGTCCATGCCTCTCTTTCGCTTTGTCACAGCTTACCCTTCCCCCTCCCCATATCCTCAAGTCCATTCTCAAGTAGGTCTGTGTCTTTATTCCCGTTTTACCCCTAGGTTCTTCATGACGGTATTCTATTTTTAATTTAAGGAACCTACATACTGTTTGCCATAGTGGCTGAATCAATTTACATTTCTACCAACAATATACACGTGTTCCCTTATCTCCACATCCTCACCAACACTTGTTATCTCTTGTCTTCTTTATGATAGCTATTCTAATGGGTGTGAAGTGACACCTCATTGTGGTTTTGGTTTGCATTTCCCTGGTGACTAGAGATGTTGAGTACCAGTTTCATGTACCTGTTGGCTGTATGGTTGTCTTCTTTGGAAAAATGTCTACTTAGTTCCTCTGTCCATTTTTAAAAATTGGGATTGTTTGGTTTTTTGTTATTGAGTTGTAGTAATTCTTTATATGCTTTGGATATTAAACCCCTTATCTGACATATGGCCTGCAAATATTTTTTCCCATTCCGCAGGTTGCCTTTTATTTTTTATTTCTTTTGCTGTGAAGAAGCTTTTCAGTTTGATGTAGTCCCACTTGTTTTTTTTTGCTTTTGTTGCCTGTACTTTTGGAGTCTTATCCAAAAAATCAGATTATCCACAGAAATTACTTGCACTGACTAGAAAGCATTAGTAAGAATCATTAAAGTTAATACTTTTGCTTTATCCTGCCCATTTAAAAACATACTTGTCTTCATATTGAGCATATAAAGATTTAAGGTTGATAAACGATCTATTATGATGTTGATCCAGAGTTAAAATAATACCTTATCATTGGGATTATACATATAGAGAACTCTAGGTAACCAAGGTTTTTATACCCCCCTTTTCTCGATTATCTTTTGCCTTTTCACAATTTTCACTGTAGTTTGGCAGTGAAGAATACAGACTTGACTATCAAAACTGAATCCTGATGACGCAGATATGTAGGTTGGGTAAATTTATCAGTCTAAACTTTCATTTCCTCATCTATAAACTGGATTTATGATTGCCTGGTAGGTTTCTACAGATTTAAATGGATTCATACATATATAATCATACACATGTGAACATTATAGTGCCTGGCATAGAATAATCTTTTAAAATGTCATAGCTATAAGAGTTACTTCCCACAGCATTTTAAAGGATTCACTGTGCTCTCTAAGCAAAATATGAACTTTTAGAAGGGCTCAAGTTGTAGACTTGCATTTCCCCCATGTTGTTTTCTGAGCATCTTTGCCTAGCCCTTGGTTGGATAAATAATAAGGAAAAATGCAAAACAAGAATATGAAAGTTTGATAGCTAGTTGAGTAATACCACTATTAAATCATGTGACTTTGAGAAACCACTTGTCTTAACACAAAAGGTTGAAATGTCAAAGCTGATTCAGGCAAATCACAGCTATCATCCAACACCAAAGTATTATAATAATTCGAAAGCTAAAGCAGAAATCAGGCACAAATGTAGTATTTTTACCCTGAGGGGCTTGTGTCCATTGATATACAGCTTCAGAAAGTGTCCCTTTCTTCACAGGAGGATAAGTTTTGGTTTTGGATTAACAGATAAGTTCCAAACAGTGTATGGTTTGGGGACGCTATTCTTTCAGTCCCTTAATTTTACAGAAAAAAAAATTCTTACGTAACTAATTCCTATTCTCTAGCTAGGCATGCCCTCATAAGTCCTAAAATTATAGGTTTATCTACAATAACCAATCTAGAACACCAGTTGTATCTGGCTTAACTTTATAGGTAAGCCCTCCCTGGTAACTTTCTCCTAGGTATATACAAAAATAGTAGTAGTAGTGTCAAAGTATGATCAGCAGACCAGCAGCATCAACTTCACCTGGGAACTTCGTAGAAATACAAATTCTTGGGTCATCTGCCAGACCTACTGAGAAAGTCTTGGGGTGAGACCTGTCAATCTTGCAAAGTCCTCCAGGTGATTCTGATGCAGACTGAGGTTTGAAAACCAGTCTATTCATAACTTTACAAGGAGGTCTGATGGAGGTGCTTCATTCCTTCTGGCATTCTTCCCTGTAGTGCCAGAGAAGAAGTGAGTCACAAAGCTGCTGATAACTCTTTCCTTCCCAAACTGAACCTTTGGTACATGTAAATCTAGCTACTTCTATAAAGTTCTAAGACTAATGTAAAGAATTCTGATAATGATTTATGTTTATTATCATCAAGATAGTCTTTGGAGAAGAAAAAGTCTAACAATGCTGTGCTTCCCTAAAAATGCTTTAAAATTGATTTCTTTTGTGATTGACTTCAGGGTAACTTTTTTTAAAAATAAATTTTATTTATTTGTTTGTTTGTTTATTTATTTATTTATGGCTGTTTTGGGTCTTCGTTGCTGCCTATGGGCTGTCTCTAGTTGCGGCGAGTGGGGGCTACTCTTCGTTGAGGTGCGCGGGCTTCTCATTGCGGTGGCTTCTCCTGTTCGGAGCACGGGCTCTAGGTGTACGGGCTTCAGTAGTTGTGGCACGTGGGCTCAGGAGTTGTGGCTCACGGGTTCTAGAGCACAAGCTCAGTAGTTGTGGCACATGGGCTTAGTTGCTTCGCAGCATGTGGGATCTTCCCGGACCAGGGCTTAAACCCATGTCCCCTGCATTGGCAGGCAGGTTCTTTTTTTTTTTAAGAAGATGTTGGAGGTAGGAGTTTATTAATTAATTTATTTATTTTTGCTGTGTTGGGTCTTCGTTTCTGTGCGAAGGCTTTCTCTAGTTGCGGCAAGCGGGGGCCACTCCTCATTGCGAGCCTCTCACTATCGCGGCCTCTCTTGTTGCGGAGCACAGGCTCCAGACGCGCAGGCTCAGTAGTTGTGGCTCTCGGGCCCAGTTGCTCCACGGCATGTGGGATCCTCCCAGACCAGGGCTGGAACCCATATCCCCTGCACTAGCAGGCAGATTCTCAACCACTGCGCCACCAGGGAAGCCCTGGCAGGCAGATTCTTAACCACTGCACCACCAGGGAAGCCCACAGGGTAACTTTTGAACCATACAAAATGGGTCTTACTACTTGGCAGTCAAATTGATTTTTTAGCAAGTTTGACCACCTATCACACCCACCAGATTTAACTCTTAATGATTGACCTTACAAAATTCTACTTCCATAGGTTGATCATCTGCTAACATTGGAAATGTTCTTAAGTTCTGAAGGCAATTTTTAAAATGGATTCCCAAAAGTGTTTTGAGCAAGAGCAGTATTTGTGGAATAAGTTTACTTAGAAATTGTGCTTTAAAAATATTAATTTAAATATTAATATTTAAATATGTAATATTACTTTATAGTCATAAATAATGTAGCATAAAAAATATAATATAGCATATATTTGGTCATGTCTCTGGTCTCTACCACAATGTAGAAATACTCTGAATCAAATGGCATTTTTATTATCTTCAAAACATAAAGCCCATCATGACATTAGTATACCTATAATCAGGAGTTAAGGAATCATTCTACCTTTCTTCTCCTTGGTTTTTTTTTTTCCCACAAATTTATTCAGTTTATTCAAAGAAGTTTACATAATTCCAACCACATTTCTACCTATTTCATTCACTGTATTTCTTTTATAGGAAAGCATTTGATTTTCTGATTGTTAATATAGGCATTCTATAGTAAAAGTGATAATACAAAGAAGAAAATAATTATTATTCAAATCCTAGAGATAATTTCTATTGATAGTTCAGCTTCTTTCTTTTGATCTTTTTGTTTTTTTTATTCTTTTTAAACTTCAAGTTATTTTCAGTATTTTGCTTCACATATTAAGTAAAATGATTCTAGTGTAGCTACTTTAACACATCTGTTCTCACAAATGCCAAAATATTTCACACCTACCTCATGATTACATTCAAAGAAACGATGACTTTTTGCTCTACTCAGTGCTATCTTACTACCACTATAATTAACAAACTTAGATTTTTAGCTGGTATGCAGGAGCATTATAAAATTTAAATTTTGGCTAACGATCAGCCTTTTTAAGTTTTCCTTGACCTGAATAAGAGTGATATCAGGGGCCATAATATTGTATTCTCTGCTGTGGAATCTTCTTGGATCCTTCTTTTCATCTTGAAATCAAGAAACTTACAGTCGGGTAGTTTCTTTGAAGAGATACAATTTGATACAAAATGCATAGTATAGTGGTATGTTTAAATAATTATCAAGTAATTTAATGAAAATTTGACTCAGAAACAGAAATTGCTTTTCATTTTTAGTGTTCTAACAATTTGTTAAGTTCTGTAGCTAGAATCATGTTTTGAATATTCTACATATGCTGAATGTAAAATACATTAGAATATTTTCTTCTAAACGTAAGCCTTTTCATTGACCAGTTTCTTCCTACCTATTAGCCTTTAGTTTATTCTCAGTATTTATCTTAATATTCTATAAAATTACTAAGGCTTTAGGATAACATATCTGCCATCTTATAAAGTTGGTAACTTTTACTACACTGTAAGTCTTACACAAATAAGATTAGTTGAAATGCAAATGCTTAACTTTCCTTAGATTTGGTAGGTATTTATTTGCAAAACGTGACCTTGTGAAACATTTTTTCTAAAAGTTGTTGTATTTTCATGTTATCACTGTAAGAACTATAATCCAACAAGTGTTTATTAAATACCAGCAATGTATGTGTCAGACATTACAAGACAGACAAAGCTTCTATAAGTATGCAGCTTACCTTTTAGAGGGAGGAGATAGAGAAAAGTAAACAAATAAGTTAAAAGATAATTATAGTTTAATGTTGCTAAAAAGGAAACAAGTGAACTGGTGAGGTCCTTAGACCCAGAAGGAGTTTACACAGCTCCTGCTGTGGCTCCACTTTGGCACCCCACCAGTTGTACTCTGCCTGCAGTTGAGGAGTTTGTAGCCCCTGGAGTGTGTGCCCACATATGGTTGGTGGATTCCCGTTCAGGGTCTCGATGTGAGACACCCTGCCCCAGCAACCCTGGACCCACCTCCATGGCCTATCCAGGTCAATGCTTTCAAAGGTAGACCATCTGAAGGGTAACCAACAGGTGGCTGTTCATGGCACACACACATGCAGCTTGGATGTGCAGGATGGGGTGTCCACAGGTGTATATACATGCTAGACTCCTTGAGGAGTGGGATGGAATCATGAGTGGGAAAAGAAGCAGCAAACTTAGAGAATGAGGCCTGGATCAAACTTTGCTTATAGCATCAGATTATTTTCTTCTTAAAGTAAGCTTTTTTAATGGCTAGTTTCTTCTCACCATGTTCTAGTGCAGAACTCTTGAGAAGTATTTGACTTTCCAGATATTGGGGGAGGTACATTTGTCAAAGGAATGTAATAGAACATAAGTTATGTAACCGTTTAACTGAATATATAACTTCTACATATTTAGATAAGTGATATTGGGCCCCACAAATGTTAATGACATAACACAGAAATATTATACTACCATTTGAAATCCATTTTAGATCAGATGGTCAGATAAAGTTTCTTTGAGGAGATACAATTTGACTGAAAGACCTGGAACATGAAATGGGTTATCTATGGAAGAAATTACAGAGATGAGTAAGTCCTAGGTAGAGTGACTTTGTAGTACACATGTACAGAGTTCAAAATCAACAATAACCACAGACTTAGTCTATGTAAAGAATGTAAGGAGGTCCTCAAAGGAGGAAGTGGAATAAGATAAGTGTAGAGAACTGTGGGAACGAGATCATGTCCTAGTATGCTATGGGAGAGAGTTTGCATTTTAGTCTAAGACCAATGGGACACTCTTGGAGTGTTTTAATAAAAGGGATGACAGTTCTTTTTTTTTTTTTTTAATTTTTTTTTTTAAACCCACATTTGTTTATTTATTTATTTTTGGCTATGTTGGTTCTTCACTTCTGTGCGAGGGCTTTCTCTAGTTGTGGCAAGCGGGGGGTCACTCTTCATCGCGGTGCGCGGGCCTCTCACTATCGAGGCCTCTTTTGTTGCTGGAGCACAGGCTCCAGATGCGCAGGCTCAGTAGCTGTGGCTCACAGGCCCAGTTGTTCCGCGGCATGTGGGATCTTCCCAGACCAGGGCTCGAACCCGTGTCCCCTGCATTAGCAGGCAGACTCTCAACCACTGCGCCACCAGGGAAGCCCGGGATGACAGTTCTTAATTACATTTTTTAAAAGATCGTTTACAACTCTCTCATGCATTTAGAATATTTATGAGGTAAGGATGGAAGCAAGAAATCAGGTTAAAAGGCTGTTTCAGTGGTCTAGGGGAGAAATGATATTTACTTGGTCTTAAGTGGTGGGATTAGAGATGACAGAAAGTAGATGTGTTAAGGTCTTTTGGAAGTAGATGCAACATTTCCTGATGCATTGTCTATGGGAGACAAAGCAGAGAAAAGACTCAAGAATGACTCTTATGATTTTTGGTTTGAGAAACTGGATAGATAGTAGTTAACACTGAAATGGGGAACACCGTGAGAACACATTTTTTGGAGATAGGAATAGAGTTCCATTATGAACCTGGTTAGTTTGAGATACTGTTATACATTCTAATAGAGGTGTCAAGTATATAATCGTATGTCCAAGTCTAGAACTCAGGGGATCAATATGGACTCTGTTTCTTGAACATACCATGCTCTTCCCATGTCTCAGAGTCTTTGTTCCAACTGTGCTTTCTCTCTGGAATATTGTTTCCTTGTCTCTGCCTGGTTTCAGACTCAGTTTAAATGCCAGTCTGTTTAAATGGCTACCTCCACTTTTATTCTTTACTCAGTATTGTTTGTGTTTTGCATCTTTTTTTTTTTGTAATTTGCAAACATATTTTCACTTTTTCCTCTCCTCAGGCAGAGGGACTGGCTTCTGTCACCTTCTTTAGCCAGTGCCTAGCACAGTGACTGTCACTTAATAGACATTGAGTAAATCCTTGTTGAAGGAAGGAAGGAAGGTCTGAGCAGGATCATGGTTTGCTTAAAAGGAAAGACAAAGGGGCTTCCCTGGTGGTGCAGTGGTTGAGAGTCCGCCTGCCAATGCAGGGGACACGGGTTCGTGCCCCGGTCCGGGAAGATCCCACATGCCGCGGAGCGGCTGGGCCCGTGAGCCATGGCCGCTGAGCCTGCGCGTCCGGAGCCTGTGCTCCACAACGGGAGAAGCCACAACATTGAGAGGCCCAAGTACCGCGAGTACCGCAAAAAAAAAAAAGGAAAGACAAGGTGCTTGAGGCAGATGAGTGTGAAAGATGATGGACTGCTCTCTTCCCAAAGGTTTAAGGGTTCTTGAGTAAGGAGAATGGTTAGTGTTCAGTAAGCACTTACTGTGTGTGAAGCACTGAGCTCTTTATAAAAATCTCATTCAGTGTTTAGAACCACTCTCTATGGTAGTTACTGTTTTCGTCTTCATCTTGAGATAAGGAGACGGAGGCTCAAAGAGATGAGGTTGATGACATAGTACAGCACAGCCATAATTAAAGCCCAAGAACTTTGACTCCATAGCCTCCTCTCTAAACCACCACATAGCACAGAGGGCTCATGCTGCAGTGCCATAGATCACTACGTTCCTTTAGCCTTCGGAGCTGCAGAGGAAGGTTCTGATAAATCCCATGGAATTGTCCTCAATACCACTCAGCCGCCTTTTGCCAGTGTCTGGTTCCAGAGATAACTCCACTGACCCCCAAAAATGACCCTGCCATGTGTTCCTTGAGGAGAGGACAAGCGGCATTCCTTGCATATCTCTTGCTCATGAGGCTGCCACCCCCTATACAGAGTGGAGAGAGGTCCCCAGGAGCAAGGGTAGATGCTAAGACTAGAAGGAAAAAGCTAGAAATTTCATCTCTTTTGCTCTCTAGGGATAAAGGTACTGTAAGATCTGTTTCTTTCTCCTGTTCTCACTGGATAATAAACTCCTAAAAACAGAATCTATACTTTGCTGTCATTTTAATGAACCCTTGTGCCTTTCACATTGTGTTTGTTAAACTCAATCCCATAAGCAAAAGGGATAATTATCTATGACATAGTATTAATGGATGAATAATAAGGTATATCTTGTAGGAATTTGATAGACTAAGTTGAACCTGCATATTGTTCTAGCTGGTTATTTTTAGTCATTCAGTTTCCAGAACCTGGAAAGATTCTGTATCAGCATTTTGTTTTTTGTTTTTCTTACTTATTCCAGCTGCGCGTGTCTCCCTTTGGAGGGTGACTTTGGCTCTGAGGGTTTTAGTCAAGAAAAATGAGATGTTCTAAAGTTCAGATGAATGAAAGTGAGTTGAAAAATATTAATGTGTACAGAAAGTTATACAGCCTTTTTTTCAATTAATAGTATACTAATAGAAACAGAAGTTTATAATGTAAGTAGGGAATTTGAGTAGGCATGAATTAAAAATAAGAATTAAAATTCTCTCTCAAAAGACAAAAGTATACCATATACATACAAAAACTATTTTATATAACTTGCAGATACAGTAATGAAATATTTTCTAAGGTCATAAATGGAAGTCTTTCCCAAATAACCATTTGGGGGCAAAGAACTTTTGAATTATTTAGTATTAATTTATAGAGCATTTAAACAAGTATTCAATTACTAAAAGCTACACAAGTGGATTCCAGACAGGCAGACTACTTTGCATACTTGTCAATAAGGAATGTTATTCTAAAGCAGCCCTGATAACTTAAATGATAAAGCTGATCAAATTCTGAATAACCCTTGGACTCTAAAAAATAAGCTGTGGCTGAAATTTTGAGTGGAACAGATGTGCTAAGCAAGTAATGAAGCAGACTGACTGAAAACCTGTGTATAAAAGAAGAGATAGCAATCATTTCTCAGTATGAATAGTAGAAAAATTACAGACTCTGACAATCATTTTACATTCTGTATTGTGACATTTTGTTAATTATTCCTTCTAAGGATTATACACTGGGCTTGTGGCTTCAAAATAAAAGCTCTGAAATGTCATGTGTCAATATGTTCAGAAATTTATCTGCTTTAGGTGTTAAATTTTTGTAGTGAGATTTTTTTTGCCTGTGTTTTTGCCTTTTTAAAAAATACATTATACTGGAGGATTACTCCCATCCATTTGACCATGGGATGGATAAAGCTTGTATTTTCACTATTTTTGGTAACTAAATTCTCAAGTTGGACCTATATTACATTGGCTCTTGCTTGGGAATAGGTTGTATTATTGTATTAGTGAGTTGTCCTGTATTTGTTTAAGGCAGCAGTAATTACTAAAAAAATGTAAGGGCTTCCCTGGTGGCGCAGTGGTTGAGAGTCCGGCTGCCAATGCAGGGGACATGGGTTCGTGCCCCGGACCGGGAAGATCCCACATGCCGTGGAGCGGCTGGGCCTGTGAGCCATGGCCGCTGGGCCTGCGCGTCTGGAGCCTGTGCTCCGCGATGGGAGAGGCCACAACAGTGAGAGGCCCGCGTACCGCAAAAAAAAAAAAAAAGTAAAAGTGAAAATGTTGCATTAAAATATATCTCTTCTTCACCCTTATGGAAGAACTCCTTTTAGTGAATTTTGAATATGGGAAAGATATAGGGATAGATAAGATTGTTCTGTAGTATCGTTGGGAGTATTTTAGGTGGGCTTTTTTCCTGGAGAAGTGACTGTTCTCTTAAATCATTCATTTAAATCATACTCCTAATCACTCTGAGTTATCTGCTTAATCTAATTTCAAATATGTCCCTATGTCCCTGTAAAGCTCTTTAAAAGGATAACTGTAGGAAGAAATGCACAGCCATCCCAGAGCAATTTGGCAGGGATTAATTGGCATAATAAATAGTGACCATCTGCACCCTGTGGCAGTCCACCAAGAAGCACAATTAGTCCCCTGTAGCCCAGGCAGACTGTGGCTAGTTGTCTTCCATAGAACAAAGGAGAAGCTGCTTATTTGCTACGTTGTTCACTTCATTTAAAATAGCTACTTTTATGAAGCCAAAGTAATTCTAAAATTCAGGTTTTAACATTTTAAAGCTGTCATTAGGTTTTATTTGTAGCTATTTTTATAGCTCATGCCTATTATTATACCTATTCATGTGCAAAAATGAAGGATTACAAAAGCCTAGTGTTTTCATGAAAGTGGAAACTATTATTATGACTTAATTTTTTCTTGTTTTTTATGATTTCTTTAAATTTTATAGAAAAATTGATAGAGGTACTATGGGAAAATGGGATATTTGTCATATCTCATCTAGTAGGAATATGTGGTCTAGAGACTGAAGTTCTTATTTTAGGTTATAGATTATATAAAAATTTTACAAAATTGATTCATAATTCTGCCAGGTATATGGAGTCATTTTACTTAACTACAACTTTAAAGTTTAATTGTGACTTTATTTTTTGACCCCCAAATTGTGAATGTGCAAAATGTAAGGCTTTAAGTTATATTATAATCTAGTAAATTCAGTTCAGTGAAGAGCAATCTATAATTGAATTACATAGCAATCGTTTGCTGAAAGCAAAGTATATAAAACATAAGTTAGAAATCTTCTTTTAGGACTAGAACTTGAAATAGAATGTATAACTCGATGTGTTTCAGTTAATTAAAACTGATAATTGCATGATAGTCAGTCTCTGAACTTGAACGAGTCATATGCATTGCTTTAAATATATTACTCTATTTGGGGAGGCAGCATAAGTTGTTAGAAAGGACATAGCCAGCAAAGTCAGAAAGATGTGGGTTCAAACACTGTTTCTGCCATTTGCTGCCTGAGGAACCTAGAACCTGAAAGCCCTGAGTGTCTTGATAGTCCCACCCCATGTACTAGTTCACTCTTTCACTGGAAAGACTCACATAGACTTACTAAAGTTATACTCAAGGCTAAGATTTATTGCAACAAAGGATACATGTGAGAACAGCAGGAACAGCAAAGGAGAGTACAGGCTTTCTTGCCCTGTTTATGCAGGAATTGCATGGGCATGTCTTTCCACCTACAAACTGCAGAGATATGCTCAGGAAACTCTGAGTCTTGTAGTCCAGAATTCTGAGAGGGAGCTGATCACATACCTGATACATGACCAGCCATGGTGAGGACCTCAAAACAGGTACCAGATGCACAGCATGACTCTTCAGGTTTATTTTAAACAAGCTAACAACATGTTCATCTTGACCTGCCATTTGAGGCATATGGACTAACATTACTCAGTAACATTTGAACATTCCAGAAGTTCTCAGTTTTGACTAAGGGTATGCTATCAAGGTAAGCAGGAACCAAGTGAAACTGATCTGTTGTGTTAACTCTTTCCTCACACGAAGTTAAATGAAAGTTAAAGGGGAATTGTCCCATGAGTTATTTTCCTATGTCTCTTCTATCCTAATTAACATTCTGTTGGCTTCAGTATCTGCCCCATTGGAGTATCTGGGGTACAGAAAACAATTCATTGAGGAGTAGAAAGAAAATATTACAACTCTGTTTATATTTATTTTTGATCACATCCTTTTAGTTTTCCTTCATCCAAGAATGTTTTTATTTTTCCATTATTCTTAAAAGATAGTCTTGTTACCTGTAGTGGCAATTGACAGTTCTTTTCTTTCAACAATTGAAAAATATTGTGCTACCTCCTTCTGAACCCCATAGTTTCAGAGGAGAAATCTGTCTTTTGAATTGTTTCCCTATAGATAATATATCATGTCTCTCTGGCTGCTTTCCAGACATTTTCTTTGTCCTTAATTTTGAGAAGTATAATTATGATATGTCTAGTTTAACTGATTTCTTTGGGTTTATCCTATATAAATTTCTCTCAGCTTCCTGAATTTGTAGGTTTGTGTCTTCCAAATTTGTGAAAAATTTGGAAAAATTTCAGCCATTATTTGTTTCAGTAGTCTTTCAGCATCTCCCTCTCCCCTCCCTCTCTCTCTCCCTGGGTATAAGATTAAGTGAATACTAAATTGCTTGGTCCTTAAAGCTCTCCATGGTTTGGTCAGAAAGTTTATCTGTAGTTTTTCTACCCAACACTACCCCCTTTAAGAACTTTTTGCTTCTACCATATTGGTGTATTCACTCTACCTAGAAGATCTGCACTTTTTTTCTATGCATTTGCTGAAGTTATTTTCTCCTTTTAGTATATCAGAATTATAACCATATTCAAGGCTTATGTTAATTAACTGTTACCTCTTTTTTTTTAAACTTTTACCCCTTTATGAAGCTTTTTGTCTGAGTTATTTAATACAATATGGCTTCTTTTCTTTGACATTTATCATCAGTTATATTAGTCATGTGACACTTTAAATAACATTTTGAACAGAGTGTACTCTAAAAGTTTATCTCTAATTGATTCTTTGGAGATGAACTTTCCTAGAGAAGCAATGTTTGCAATGATGTTTGGATTCTTAAATTTATTGATCATATATTTTACGTATGGGTCATAACCACCATTTCATAAGGGTCTAATAGAATATACCCTCATGTTTTGAGTCTGTCTTGAAATTCCAGGACTATATATTCTCCCTAGTGTTTCACCTCTTCCCCTCCAGTGTAGTTGTAACATTGAATTCCATAGGATTGATGGCTCCTGTGGCCTATGGCAGAGACTGCTGCCTGGTATATGGGGAAAAGGTTTGGTGGGAATGAAAGAGAAAAACAAAGCCTCTAGTTTGAGGAGAGGCTGGGAAGAAGAAAGTTAGTGTTGGTGAAATGACGACAATCATCCATCACAGATAAAAGAAACATTGCGATCCCTGACCAACCCCTATCCTTCACTCCTGCACTGAAACACATACCTCCTGTGCCTTTTTTTTTTCTCACCCCAAGCAGCTTCTACATAACCTTTTCCTTTTCCTTTCAAGGACGCTAGGGAATAGCATAGCTGTTTTCTTTTCCCAAAGACTGTGTATGACTTCTGACCACCTAAAGCAAGAACTTTATAGTTTTCTTAGTTTAGTAACTTGTAGGAAATTAAGGAAAAGTTACTCTGAGAAATTTGGGAAACCTTTCTACCTCTTCTGTGAAGGCTTTTTTATGCATCTTTGTATTGACCACATGCACCTCAGTGTTCCAGCTCTAGACTATTCATACTTCTGACTCTTTACTCTCCATATGCTTATATTAAAGCCCTTGAGAATAGGAACTGTGTTTAACTCATCTTTGAATTCACATATCTTTGAATTTCTAGCACAATTCAGTGTATACATGGTAGGATGGATTTGGAGCCAGACTTTGTGCTGTATCTCAGCTTCCATTGCTTCACCAACATGCTATTTCACTGTTTTGGCTTTCTTTTAGTTAAGTTGCATAGCTTGGTGTATACCAGACTGTTCTGTTATCTTCTTGTGTATTATATTGTGCCTCAAAGTGAGTCCTGGAAAAATCTTTCCTAGTAGTAGTCTCTTTGACTATATAGAGCACATTCATGTATATTATATGAACTAGACTGGACCTCTTGACTGCTCTCTTCAGTCCTGCTTTCTTCCAAAAGAGTATAATTACATTTTATTGTTATTGCCATAGTAGTAGCAAGTGTATTCTAGTTTTCACTCTTCTGTTCCCCATTTCTTATTTGCATCCCTTTCAGAAAAGGAAAGGAAGAAAAAATGATGAATCTCAAGTCAGTTAATTTTACTTACAATTCTGGTACTAGAATGGATGAAGTTAGAAGTTAGAAGCTATCAGATCTATTGAATAAACTTTCAAGTTTTTTTATATCAACTTCTGTGAGTTAAATATGCTTTCTCAGATATTTATTGTGATGTGTTTCTTTGTAAGAAGGGTTGACATGTAAAAATTCACTCTAACATAAGGAATTAATTAGGAAATTACCTGATAGCTTAGCTATGAATTTTAACCTTAACTGTTTGAGAAGAAATTTCCCTTTAATTCACTTTGTGAAGCACTTTAATCAATACTGCTTCTTTATGTTTCAGCATCTGCTTCTACTTTTGACCATATTTACTAGTTTATTTCTGAAAGCCAAAGATTTTCTAAGAAATAAGAAACAAGGTTTGAGTTAGCAAATAGAATTGTCATGGTATTCTGCTTTAGAATATGGTGCTAAAATTGGATTAACTATTAATGGAACTTCTAATCTCTGTTACTTTATTTAAATTTCTTTTTACTTTGAAATATTTGTGTAAAACATGGGCAATAAGCCTGGTTAGTTAAATTCATTTCTTAGAACTGATTTTGAGTACAAATTATTCATATTTTTTTTACAGAATTACCATTTTCCCTAAAAGTGTGTGATTTACAAGGATTGATCATATTCACAGATGAGAAATTTGGCCTCAAGATGTTATAAAATCACATCATTCCTAAGAAAATGGAATTAGAATATTTAATTGTGCAAATTTCAAAAATTTCTTTTTAGGGGGCCTTCCCTGGTGGCACAGTGGTTGAGAGTCCGCCTGCCGATGCAGGGGACACGGGTTCGTGCCCCGGTCCAGGAAGATCCCACATGCCGCAGAGCGGCTGGGCCTGTGAGCCATGGCCGCTGAGCCTGCGTGTCCGGAGCCTGTGCTCCACAATGGGAGAGGCCACAACAGTGAGAGACCCACATACCACAAAAAAAAAAAAAAATTTTCTTTTTAGGTAATTTTTAAGTGTCCTGAGTATTTAAACAATTCAGTGTTTAAAAAAGTATTATCCTTGGGAGATTTTTTTAGATATCAATAGTTTTTTAGCAATATTTGTCATTGTAATTATTATGTCTCTTTGATAAGACTTAAATCATCTATTTAGAAATACAGAGGTATCAGGTGCATTCCGATGGCTTTTGAAAAAAAAAAAAGAAAGCCGTTTTATGCTAGTTGTACTAAGCTTAAAGAATATGGAGTCTATGGATATTACTGCCAGAGCCCATTGGAGTATTTGCTTCTTCCAAGTGATGAAGCACCTCCTCTCTTAGTGATGAGGGTGAACTCCAGATGCACATTATGTCATAAATCTCCTAACTAGAGATAGTGGAAGCATAGGTATATACTCCAAAATATTATATAAAAGTTTCAGGATAATGTCAGTAAAAACAACACTCAAAATAAATATTAAGATAAAACCCCCAAGTGTTAATAATCTGTGAACTATATTGAATATTTGTTTAGCTTACCTAAGTCATCTAGTTATTGCTTAGCTTGCCCATTAACTTAGAATTGCCCATTTCTTTTTGTCTTTGTTAAAGTAGGTATAACTGATATTACCTTTGAAAGTGAAACAAATTTCTTGTTACATTCAGTGAGTAGACTCTGCAAACAAATATATATATATGTGGGAGACTTAGAGTAATGATAGAAAGAGGTAATGTCAGACAGATTTGTACTCTGTTAAAGAGTATTTGGTAAGGACAAGAGGGTCAGGAAGGTCTAGAGGAGAGGCATCCTTTGGGATTCTAAGTTTTTGGGAAGATCAGGATACACATACAATAAAGTGTTACAGCAGATGCTGCCAGTGCAGTGCTCATATTGTTTGGACCTTTCACTGCAGGATTTTTTCATTTAGTTGCCTTCTGTCCAAGGGTAGGAAAACTGGGGAGTTCATGAAATATTAAAATCCCAACAAGTAGTGCTGGGAAACCTGGACAGTTACATGTAAAACAATGAAATTAGAACATTCCCTCACATCACATACAAAAATAAAGACCTAAATGTAAGACATGACACCATAGAACTCCTAGAAGAGAACATAGGTTGAACAGTCTGACATAAATTGTAGCAATATTTTCTTAGGTCATTCTCTAAAGGCAAAAGAAATTAAAGCAAAACTAAGCAAATGGGACCTAATCAAACTTAAAAGCTTTTGCTCAACAAAGGAAACCATCAGCAAATCCAAAAGACAACCCATGGAATGGGAGACAATATTTGAAAATGATGCAACCCACAAAGGATTAATATCCCAAATATACAGACAGCTCATACAGCTCAGTATCAAAAAGACAACCCAATCAAAAAATGGGCAGAAAACCTACACAGACATTTTTACTCCAAAGAAGACATACAGATGGCTGACAGGCACATGAAAAGATGCTCCACTTCTCTAATTATTAGTGAAATGCAAATCAAAACAACAGTGAGGTAGCACCTCACACCAGTCAGAATGGCTATTGTTAAAAAGTCTACAAATAATAAATGTTGGAGAGGATGTGGAAAAAAGGGAATCCTGGTACACTGTTGGTGCAGCCACTATGGAAAACAGCATGGAGGTTCCTTAAAAAACTAAAAATAGAGCTACCATATGATCCAGCAATTCCACTCCTGGTCATATATCCTGAAAAAACAAAAAATCTAATTCAAAAAGATACATGTGCCCCAATGTTGATAACAGCACTGTTTATAATAGCCAAGACATGGAAACAACCCAAGTGCCCATCAACAGATGACTGGCTTAAGAAGAAGTGGTATATACACACAATGGAATATTTCTCAGCCATAAAAAGAATGAAATATTGCCATTTGCTGCAGTGTTGGTGGTCATAGAATATTATGCTTAGTGAAACAACTCAGAGAAAAACATACTATAGATATTACTTATATGTGGAATCTAAAATAATACACAAATGAATGTATACACAAAACAGAAACTGACTCACAGACATAGAAAACAGACTTATGGTTACCAAAGGGGAGAGGAAGGGAGCATGGGAGGGACAAATTAGGAGCACGGGATTAACAGATACAAACTACTATACATAAAATAGATAAGGATTTACTGTATACAAGGATTTACTGTATAGCACAGGGAATTATACCCAGTATCTTGTAATAACCTATAAGGCAATATAATCCACACTGTGCAGTACAGCTGAAACTAACACACTATGGTCAACTATACTTCAATAAAAAAAAATCCAGTATTAGACTCGTTTACCTGTATAGTTTAGCAACATTTTTTGCCCTCCTCTGTCAGAGAGGAATTTTGATATAAATATTTGATGCTACAAAATGCAAATAACTCTAATAAAGATAAGAAATAACCTATAGAAAAAATTACTTCTATACTTTTATTTCTTACATTCTAGTCTCTCATATCTACTTGTAATGCAGTAATTTACTGATTTTTTTTAACGTACCACTAAAGCACTGACATATCATTAGAGTAATAATTATGCAGTTCCTGCTTACTATTAGTCTTAAAGCTCTTTATATTAAACTACATTCATGAAGATTACCCATGGTTTTTTTTATTTTTCATCATTAAGAAGAAATACTTGTAAATTTTGAGAAACTCTTAGTTGTTTATTTACTGGGTTATTATGGTTATGTGAATTTTATGTTTGACCTAAAATTTTGACAACAGTCTTAATTACTTAAGGTCTGTTATTTAAGTTGTAAAAAAAATAAGGATATCAAGTATTAACATTAGCTCTACAGTACCTGCATCTTCTACTTATCATATCACTGACAAGATTCATCACAAAGTCATCTTTCAACAAAGTTGCCCATAAAAATACAGAAAACAAACATTTCAATTATAAAAACCTCCCTTAGAAAACTGGGATGTATTCAAAAGTTCAGTAAAAACTCTTTTAAATCAGTTGGGAATGTTTATGTCCTGCCACATTTTTCTTCTTGAAAATACAGTTTCCCTACTAATAATTTTCAAATGAATTGTTACGTTTTAGAAATAGAAAAAAAAAACTATTCCCTATATCATACTTGATGATTCAATGAATATGCAGTGCTAAGATATTAGTAAAATAACCTTAGTAATGAAGGAAAAGTTTGAAGATTGTAATATTGTTTCCTTTATTTGTGCACATAAAAGCAGAAAGGTAATGTGAGATGTACATACATTTCAGAAAACTAAGTAGATCACAATATTTGTTCATTATAATTTAACTATCATGTGCTCTCAGATATAGTTAATGACCACTACATATATTTCAGAAATGTCTAGAAGTCACTTCACATGAGAAAATGATGGAAAGCTAGACATTTAACATCAGAAAACCTTGCCTTCAGGAGGATGTGCTTTTCATCTTCAAACGTATAATTCCCTGTTAGGTAGTAGACAGAGGAGGTGCATCCTTTGTGTTCCTAGTACTAGAACCAACTGATTAAAAGTTAAATATAGGGCTTCCCTGGTGGCGCAGTGGTTGAGAGTCCGCCTGCCGATGCAGGGGACATGGGTTCGTGTCCCGGTCCAGGAAGATCCCGCATGCCGTGGAGCGGCTGGGCCCGTGAGTCATGGCCGCTGAGGCTGTGCGTCCGGAGCCTGTGCTCCGCAACGAGAGAGGCCACAACAGTGAGAGGCCCGCGTACCACAAAAAAAAAAAAAAAAAAAAAAAAAAAGTTAAATATAATAAAATCCTTGTAAGAATTAGAATAATTCAAAATTAAGTTGGCTTTGTTAATGAAATAGGGTGTTCTTCATTACTGGGTGTTTTAGTGATTTCTTAATTGCTTAAAGTCATGATTCTCATCTGCTGTGAGTAGCAGTGTTTGATAAAGATTTGTTGAAGGAGTGGATAACTAAACTGATGAATGGATGGATGGCCTATCACTGTTGGGGCAGAAGGTTGGACTAGATCACCTCTGAAATCTAGATTGGTGTCCTTGCCAATACATATTTATTTGGTGTTTTTATTCCAGTAGAGTTGGAGAAGTATATTCAATAGCAGGAATGGGCTATAGTGATTCTCCTCAAGAGAGGAGCAGTATTTCTAGCATACTAGACAAGTATTCAAAGACTTAAAGGCTATCCAAGATTGTGGTAAGGTTTTATAGGTACTAGTGGTAGAAGCACAAGCCTGGGAATCAAGAAACCTTCATTGCTTTAACAAATTAAAAAAAAAACTTTTGAATTTTTATTAATACAAGCTAATTAAATATTTCTCATTGTTTAGGTTACTTTACTTTTAGAATTGCTGGTTGTTCCTTGTCTTTATTAAAGTTGGTAAAATTGGCGTTACCTTTGAAGTTTAAACAAATTTCTCCCTACATTCAGTGGGTAGTTTGGACTCGGCAGCATTTGCTAACACAAGTATGGAGGCCAAAGATTTTCAGGAAGAGAATACAAATAAACTTGACACATCCTAAAACCTTGACTGAGAAATGTTGCCATGACAACCATGTTTTAAAATTGTACTTATAGCTACCCATGGAAATAAATGATGATCTACACTCCCAATATAGGCTTCTAAATTGGGACTTGGATGACAACTTATAATGTAGTTAGAAAATAGATTGAAGTTCTGGGAGGTGAGCAAACTGGAATCAATGTTATTGCCATAGAGATGGTCGGCAGGAGGTGTGTAACAATTATGCAAGATGCACTTTAGGCAGAATTCCCATATCTCCTAGCTGAGTTGCCTCAAGCCCATATGTTCTTTGCTCAAGATGATTCAATTCTCAAAGCTGCTTCATTGACCTTCCTGGTCTATAACGGAAATGAAAAACCTTTTTGCAATCGATTATGTTAAATATAACAGTTAAAAGTCTCAATGAGACTTTATATATGTGAAAATTTTTACCTCTATGGTAGTTCTACAATTTGGCATGAATTGGCTCTCTGGTAACATAATGCTCATTTATCATATATTGTAGGTAAATATCTAAGATTTTAAATATTAATGGCACTTATTCAGGTTATAGATAGTATGTTCTATATTTGACCCCTCTTTTTAATTACCTGACATAATATACTTATATGTATTATTTAGGCTCAGAAAATTATTATACTACTGAGTTTCATTTTAAATGTAATATTCTTTACCACACTGAAGAGACCATGAAAGGCAAGGAAGAATGTGTTGGAATAGTGGGCCAAAAGACAAAACATCAAGGTTCTTATCTCAACTCTGAAACTTAGTACCTGTGTGATCACAGTCAGGATTTTATCTTCTCAAGGCCTTGGTTTTCAATGTGAAGTGGAGATAATGCATTCCCTGCCAATCTAATGGGGGTTCTTCTGAGATTTAGTAAGCAAGTGTATGTGGGAACATGTTAAAAATGTGTCCCCCGCTTTTCCTTACAAAAGTTTGGATTTCAGACAAGTGATAATACTTACTTTCCTTTGCCTGTACTATGGTGGGCTGACTTTAAATCTGCTCTTAAGCAGTTTTAGAAAATATTCTGATCAGTTGATGAAACCCAGAAATTCCTTTTTTTTTTTTTTTTTTTTTTTTTGCCGCACTGCTCGGCTTGTGGGATCTTAGTTCCCGTCAAGGGATTGAACCTGGGCCCTCGGCAGTGAACGCGCCAAGTCCTAACTACTGGACCACCAGGGAATTCCCCAGAAATTCATAGTTTTAAAAAATGTATTCAGGTCTTAGAGTTGTCTTCCATTCCCCCCTTTAAAAATGAGTTGTCCAGTTTAGCCCAAATAATTTGATGTTTCAAAATGTTATTTTTTTCATTTTCAGAGATAACTGATAAATGAGGGAAGTATGTTTCTTTCACCATAGTAATGATGTGTTAATATTCATGAATTAAGGAGTAGAGTCCTAATGTCAAGAACATTTGAAGAGTCTAAATCAAGTTTTTTGTAGAGTCAACATGAGACAAATTTAATCATTAGTTTTGAACATAGGTTTGAGGATATTCCTATATGGTCACAAATCACTAGCAAGCAGATGAAACAGTAAAACTGTCAACTGTATTCATTATGGTTTTAATGCATATTTTTATGTCTGTTTTACTTCTATTGACTTACACTTTAGTACAACTTTTATTTTCATTCAGTTAATCTGTGAAACCAGGGAAGATGTTACCATTCCTGTTTCTTGGAGGCAGTCTGCCTCCATCCTTTCTGTTCCTTCTCCAGATTCAAGAAGGTTGTACAAGTATCCTTGCTCCTGTATAGAAAAAAGAGTAAAGATAAAGCCAAGAATATGTGGTATAATCTCTGTAGGAGATACCAGATCAGGGACAGTTGTTAAGGAGTGAGCTTCAGCTCTTTCTGGCAACCCTTCTGAGTGTGACTTTGCTTTGGAGGAAAGGGGAAAAGAAGAGAGGTCAATAAAGATGGTGGGGAAGACAAGGATCCAGGCTCCTTCGGCAACTCTCCATTCTCCAAACTCCATGTTACTTAATGTCCCTATTCCCTAACCTTACTTTTGAATTATCTTCTGATGTAGTCTCTGCTTGTTTGCTTTTTGTTCCCTTGACATAAATTTATGTAAGAGTTGGACCTCCTTTTGTTACCATACCCATCATTGCCTGAGCCACAGGCATAGTGTTTGGTGAAGCTTTAGTATCATCATGTAACTAAAGTTGCTTGTCTTTCTCAATCACTCAGCAGCCTCAGTAGGAGTATTTTGTTTATTGTCTAAGGGCGGAGTTGGGTAGTTCCCCTCTTCAGAGCATGTGTTAAGTGCTACTGCCTTTTTCCAATTTGACAGTTTGGAGTTTGCCCCTCTATCCACATTTCTACAAAATTGCAGTTATCAAATTGCCACTGAATCCCCTTTGGGTATTTTGTCCCTCCCTCTTACAGATGGAGTCACAAATCTAAATTCTGAGGCTCTAGGCTCCTTCTCTGTGATCTTCATTTTAGCTAAAACAGATTAAGAGCAACCTTATTCTTAACTGACTTCTCTTCAATTTTAGGGTTTTTGGTTATGCAGTTAGTCCTCTTCCCAGCCTTGTCTTCTCCCAGACTAAACAGTGGAAAGGTTATTTTTGTGACTTCAAATCAGGAGTGACCCCTAGCTATTCTGGCAGTAGTAAGCATTCCACATCCCATTTAATACCCCATTTCTCTCCTTACACCTCTACCCTGACAATAGCACCCCTCATCTTTCCCCCAGGTAACACCATAGTCATTATTTAAATTACAAGAGTTAAGGGTCCTTTCAATATCTCATCCTGTCACCAACTGTAAACAAGCATAAAAGATCTGAGAGACATCCCAGACACACACTCTTCAAGGCACTTTTTTTTTAATTGAAATATAGTTGATTTACAGTGTTAGTTTCTTGTATACAACAAAGTTATTCAGCATATATAGGTGTGTGTGTGTATATATATATATAAACTTTTACAGATTCTTTTCCATTATAGTTTTTTTACAAGATATTGAATATAGTTCCCTGTGCT
The DNA here is from genome assembly GCF_025265405.1 of Mesoplodon densirostris. NCBI lineage: Eukaryota > Metazoa > Chordata > Mammalia > Artiodactyla > Ziphiidae > Mesoplodon > Mesoplodon densirostris. The sequence continues at coordinate 90,848,112 of NC_082663.1, forward strand.
ACACACTAAGAACTTTTTATTTATCTGTTTTATTTATTTAATTTATTTAATTAATTAATTTATTTTTGGCTGTGTTGAGTCTTTGTTGCTGTGCGCAGGCTTTCTCTAGTTGCGGCTAGCGGGGGCTACTATTCCTTGTGGTGCGCGGGCTTCTCGTTTCGGTGGCTTCTCTTGTTGCAGAGCACAGGCTCTAGGTGCCCGGGCTTCGGGAGTTGTGGTGTACGGGCTCTGGAGCGCAGGCTCAGTGGTTGTGGCACATGGGCTTAATTGCTCCACAGCATGTGGGATCTTCCTGGAGCAGGGCTCGAACCCGTGTCCCCTGAATTGGCAAGTGGATTCTTAACCACTGTGCCACCAGGGAAGCCCCATCTATTTTATATATAGTAATTTGTGTCTGCTAATTCCAAACTCCTAATTTATCCTTCCCCACCCCCTTTCCCCTTTGGTAATCATTAGTTTGTTCTCTGTCTGTGAGTCTCTTTCTGTTTTTGTAAAGTTCATCTGTATCGTTTTTTTTTAGATTCCATGTATAAGTGATATCATATATTTGTCTTGCCCTGTCTGACTTACTTCACTTAGTATGATAATCTCTAGGTTTATCCATATTGCTGCAAAAGGCATTATTTCATTCCTTTTATGGCTGAGTAATATTCCATTGTATATATATACCACATCTTTTTTTTTTTTTTTTTTTTGCGGTACACGAGCCTCTCACTGTTGTGGCCTCTCCTGTTGTGGAGCACAGGCTCCAGATGCGCAGGCTCAGCGGCCATGGCTCACGGGCCCAGCCGCTCCGTGGCATGTGGGATCCTCCCGGATCGGGGCACGAACCCGTGTTCCCTGCATCGGCAGGTGGACTCTCAACCACTGCGCCACCAGGGAAGCCCCTATACCACATCTTCTTTATCCATTCATCTATCCATGGGCATTTAGTCTGTTTCCATGTCTTCGCTATTGTAAATACAAGGCACTTCATTCTTTTTCTTTTTTTTTTAACATCTTTATTGGAGTATAATTGCTTTACGATGGTGTGTTAGTTTCTGGTTTATAACGAAGTGAATCAGTTATACATATACATATGTTCCCATAGCTCTTCCCTCTTGCGTCTCCCTCCCTCCCACCCCTCTGGGTGGTCACAAACCACCTAGCTGATCTCCCTGTGCTATGCGGCTACTTCCTACTAGCTATCTATTTTACGTTTGGTAGTGTATATATGTCCATGCCACTCTCTCATTTCATCCCAGCTTACCCTTCCCCCTCCCCATATCCTCAAGTCCATGCTCTAGTAGGTCTGTGTCTTTATTCCCGTTTTACCCCTAGGTTCTTCATGACCTTTTTTTTTTTCCCTTAGATTCCATATATATGTGTTAGCATATGGTATTTGTTTTTCTCTTTCTGACTTACTTCACTCTGTATGACAGACTCTAGGTCCATCCACCTCACTACAAATAACTCAATTTTGTTTCTTTTTATGGCTGAGTAATATTCCATTGTATATATGTGCCACATCTTCTTTATCCATTCATCTGTTGATGGACACTTAGGTTGCTTCCATGTCCTGGCTATTGTAAATAGAGCTGCAATGAACATTTTGGTACATGACTTTTTTTGAATTATGGTTTTCTCAGGGTATATGCCCAGGAGTGGGATTGCTGGGTCATATGGTAGTTCTATTTGTAGTTTTTTAAGGAACCTCCATACTGTTCTCCACAATGGCTGTATCAATTTACATTCCCACCGAAGTTGCAAGAGGGTTCCCTTTTCTCCACACCTCTCCAGCATTTATTGTTTGTAGATTTTTTTGATGATGGCCATTCTGACTGGTTTGAAGTGATACCTCATTGTAGTTTTGATTTGCATTTCTCTAATGATTAATGATATTGAGCATTCTTTCATGTGTTTATTGGCAATCTGTATATCTTCTTTGGAGAAATGTCTATTTAGGCCTTCTGCCCATTTTTGGATTGGGTTGTTTGTTTTTTTGTTATTGAGCTGTGAGCTGCTTGTAAATTTTAGAGATTAATCCTTTGTCAGTTGCTTCATTTGCAAATATTTTCTCCCATTCTGAGGGTTCTTTTGGTCTTGTTTATGGTTTCCTTTGCTGTGCAAAAGCTTTGAAGTTTCATTAGGTCCCATTTGTTTATTTTTGGTTTTATTTCCATTTCTCCAGGAGATGGGTCAAAAAGGAACTTGCTGTGATTTATGTCATAGAGTGTTCTGCCTATGTTTTCCTCTAAGAGTTTGATAGTCTCTGGCCTTACATTTAGGTCTTTACTCCATTTTGAGTTTATTTTTGTGTATGGTGTTAGGGAGTGTTCTAATTTCATACTTTTACATATACCTGTCCAGTTTTCCCAGCACCACTTATTGAAGAGGCTGTTTTTTCTCCACTGTATATTCTTGTCTCCTTTATCAAAGATAAGGTGACCATATGTGCATGGGTTTATCTCTGGGCTTTCTGTCCTGTTCCATTGATCTATATTTCTGTTTTTGGCACTTCGTTCTAATGGTATGAAGTGGCATCTTATTTTGGTTTGTATTTGTGTGTCACTGAGTAGTGATGTTAAACATCTCCTGAAGTACTTATTGTCTATTTGTCCTTCTCTTTTGTTAAGTATTCTACCCAGTTTCTTAAAATTGGGTTGTTTGTCACCTTGTTTTTGAGGTATGCATTCTCTATATGTCTTACATACAAAATATTTGTCTAATATACATATTGCAAAAATGTTCACCCAGATTGTAGTTGGACTTTCATTTTTTCAAAAGAGCCTTTGGAGGAACAAGTGTTTTTAATTTTGATGAATTCCAGTTGTTTCTTTTATACACATTTTGTGTCCTGTCTAAGAAATCTTTCTTTACATACTTGGTAATGAAGATATTCTGCTATATATTTTTTCAGGACCTTTATAGTTCTGGCTTTTTATTTAGGTTGAAAGACTTGTCATGGAGAAAGAAAACTTCCTCTACCCTTCTAGGTTCTTCTGGCTGGTCTAAGAATTAAATTGACATGAGACATATTAATAAGAGAATATCGGATCTAATTTTGTACATACAGGAACCCCACAGGAGTGAGAAGTTGAGTTAGAAACGTAAAATGAGGTATATATGCCATCCTGAGCTAAGGGATGGGATAGGGGCGTGAGGCTTCAGAGAGAAGGAGGGTAATTCACAAATAGGAAGAGCAGATGTTTAGTAATTGGATATTTGCCCTGTCATACAGATAGGTCATAAAAACTTATTTCTGGTAATAGCTCTTATTATGGGTAAGGCCCACAATTTAAATTCTTTAAGGGAGAAGTAAAGCTTTGCCTTGAGGCCACAGGGTCTCAATTGCCTTTAGCTCAAAATAATCCACATGCTAAAGTAGCACATCTTGTGGAGGCTATTCTGAACCCCTAAAGAATATACCTGTAAACCGTTTTTAAAAATCATTGCTGTTCCCCTTGTTGAACAATCAGAGGGTGGTGGTTGAGTGTTTGTCACGTGGTGTTTCAGAAGGTAAAGTAATTCAGATGGCAGTCCAGGACATTTTTAAGCCATAGTTAGGGTGGATTCTTACTTCAAGGTGTTTGATTACTTGTTACAATTCATTCTATAGCTCATAATTATATTTCAGTCTGTGTAATGGGGGAATACTATACTTTAACGTTAAATTTTTTAAAAATCAAGAACAAAATATATCATTCCAGGATTTTCTTTTCTTCTTTCTCTCTTTGCTCCATTCCCTAATTTTCCTTCTCTCCTTTCTCCTCCCACCCCGCTTCATTCATTTTTCCTTACTTCTTTTTTTTTTAATCTAATATGTCTTTCTAACATTACAGTATTGTGTGCTCTTATAGCTGAGACTTTTTATTTTTTTAATTTATTTTTATTTTTATTTTTTTTGCGGTACACGGGCCTCTCAGTCTTGTGGCCTCTCCCGTTGTGGAGCACAGGCTCCGGACACGCAGGCTCAGTGGCCATGGCTCACGAGTCGAGCCGCTCCACAGCATGTGGCATCTTCCCGGACCAGGACACAAACCCGTGTCCCCTGCATCGGCAGGCGGACTCTCAACCACTGCGCCACCAGGGAAGCCCTGAGACTTTTTAGATGATAAAATATTCCCTAAGTACTGATTAGCTCTTGAGATCACATAATGGGATGTTCTTTTATAATGTCATGTTTGCATCACTGATCTTGTGTACCTTGATGATACTGTAATTGATGTTTGTTCCTTTATTACTCTACAGGAAATTACTTGGGAAAGATGTGGGACTATATGCAGTGGAATAGACAGCTATAATTCATGACCAGTTGTGGAAAAATTAGCTCTTAGTAATGTAATTTGGGTATAAAATAATTCTCTATGATCAAGTGAGGATTGGAAATTTTACTTGCAAAATGAGATTCCCTCATGTACTTATGACACAACGTTTTTGAAATGACAAATAATAGCATAGCCTAAGCCTTATGGTGGGAGGAGAGTGCATGCTGTGTTCTAGTTACAGGGATACTATCATTTTGAAGGCTGATAATTCTGATAGAAGTTTGCTATAATGTAGAGCTTAAAGTTCTATTGTGTGGTAACATTCCTTAAATCTGTTTTATAACCTCTTGAGGTTACAACTTCTTAGTGTGCTGATTATTGAATGGTCTGAATGTAATATCCCTTAGGTCTATTTGCCACTGCCTCAAATGCATGTTACAGGAACTGCATTCTTGCTTGGGCTAAAAAACTGTTCTTTTTCTTTGACACAGGATAAGAAATGGGTTCTCAATCATGAAGATGTCACATTGGGAGAATTACTGGGCAAGGTATGTAATCCACTGAGCTGAAAAACCAAATCTTGATAGTGATTGTGAACTCTACAGATTCATTTTCTTCAAAGCCTTTCTGATATTCCAGCACACAGCAAGGCACATTCCCCCATGAACCTAGAAGAACACAGTGCCATATCTGTTACAAATACTGTGATGTTCACTGATATAGAAGTGTGAAAATCTTTGAAAAGTTTAAGAATTATCTTGACTTTAAGAATATTATTTTGTATATTTTCCTCTGAAAGAACTAAAAGCCACAAAAATTTTATTACAGTGTAGTAAAGCCAAAACTAGTGAGCTGAGATTTGAAAAGAAACTGTGATGTAATAAAACTTTAAATACTTAATAGTCTTATTCTGTTTGTTTCTGGTTATACATGATATTTCAGAGAAAATGCAGTACTGCTCTTTGGGATTTCAGAATTGTATATAGAATCACGGTATGTGACAACATGGGACATGTTATTTCAATCTGAAAATTATGTGGACAAGGCACATGTTTCAATATATCCATTTTGTACCTAGCTCTGTTAGTGGTCAGAGGAGGCAGCTATATATGATAAAAGTCTCTTTCTTCCAACCTGGTTGGGAGTTTCTTCCAACTCATTGGCCATATGAAAGTATATTATAACTAATAATGATGGCAGACATTTAATAATCAAATGGGCTATTTGAAAATTTGTTATTCGTTTATAACTGAGTTCCAATAGATAAATATTAACTTCTTTGTTGATGACTTAATTAGTGATGTTTGAATTGAGTTGAGGTTCATAATGCAATGTAAAAAATAGTATAAAATCCAGATAGGTAGGGAAGACTATCAGTCATACATTTCTGAGTGATCAGTACTAGAATTTAAGGCTCAGCATTTCAAGTAAAGAAATAAATGATTATTCATTACTTTTTTTGATTTAAATGTAAACTAGATGAATTGACAAATTTCCTCTATTTTTTGGTCCTGATGTGTGTTGAGAAAGTAAATTCCTGTTGAAACAATCCACTTTGCAGGATTCTTATTATTTTAAAATATCTTTTCCAAATAGAAGCATTAAATTGCTATTGGAAAACAGTTTCTATTGACTGCTAATACTTATTTAGTAAGTAAATCCTAAAGAATTTCAAGCTACAAGCAGTAGCTGGTGTGTTTATTTCCTCTGTGATGTGGCCATAATTCTTAAGGAAATATTTCTTCTTTTTCATTACTTTAGGTAACTCAGTAGCAGTGATTGGGCTAAAAATTATTACAAAGAAAGTAAATCAGTTTCCATGAAAATACAATTAAATAATAAGTTATAAAATTATTTATTTATTTATTTATTGTGGTACGCGGGCCTCTCACTGTTGTGGCCTCTCCCATTGTGGAGCACAGGCTCCGGACACGCAGGCTCAGCGGCCATGGCTCACGGGCCCAGCCGCTCTGCGGCATGTGGGATCTTCCTGGACCGGGGCACGAACCCGTGTCCCCTGCATCGGCAGGCAGACTCTCAACCACTGCACCACCAGGGAAGCCCTAAAATTAAACCAGTTACTGAAAATAGTGTGTTGAGAAGAGCAGATTTTTCAGTTCTAAGGAAAAAATACTTTCAGTTAAAGAGAAATGTTTCAATTATCTTTGTTTAATATGTGATACATGGTATTTCACATATTAGGAGGAATTTTAGCCTTTAGGTCCTCAGTAAGGTTATTTAAAAGAATAATTGTTTTCAATGACAAGGCAGTAGCATGATATCAGCTTTAATAGATTTTATCATTTTTAATAAAACACTTCAACTTTAGAGCCACTATATAGCTTAATTTCAGCAAATATATTTGAGTTGAAAAATGTCATTTAATATTTTCATTACCTATTCTGAATATTTATAGTATACTGCATGAAAATGCATGAGAAAAATAATTTGCCATGGTTCTTATACTTATGTACTTTGGAATTTAGTAGTAGTATAAGGTTGAGATGGGAACTCTTTTTTCGTGCACTGTATTTCTATAGACTGTACTTGATATATAATTGGTACTCAAAAATATTCATTCCTCAAATATTTACTGAATGCCTTCTGTGTGCCAGGCACTCTTCTATGTTCCTGGGATACATCCGTGAACAAAGTAGACAAATATCCTTGCCCTTAATGAAGCTCATATTCTATCTAGCAGGGAAGGACAGAAAAACAATAAACTTAATCAATAAGTAAACTTCATAATGTTAAAGGGTGCTAAAATCCTGTGAAAATATAAGGAATTTAGGAGTGCTATTGGTTGGACTTGCAATTTTTAATGGGGGAGTCCAGGTAAGCCTTATTAAGATTGTTTATTTCCAATGAAAACCTGGGGAGGAGGGATTTAGCCATGTGGTCAAGTGAGGAAGAGGGTTTTAGGCAGAGGGAGTACCAATGCAAATTTCATTTGATGAGCAGGAGAGACAGTTTGCCTGTAACCCAGTAAGCAAGGAAGAATAGGATAGGGCAGCAAGTCAGTGAGGTGGTGAGAGTGTAGATCGTGTAGAGCCATGTAGATCACCGTAATCATCAATACTTTGGCTTTAAATGGGTGTGAAAAGGTAAGCTAGAGAATGATTTTGAGTAGAGGAGTGGCATGATCTTACTTTCTACAGAGTCCACTCTGGCTACTGTGTTGAGAATAGGCTGAGTTGGAAAGTTAGGAAGCTATTGTACTTACCTAACTAAAGTTGATTGTTGTTGGATCAGAGGGGATGGCAGTGGAAGTGGTGAGAAGTGGTGAGTTTGGATTTGTTTTTAAGGTTGAACCACCTAAATATCCTGATGCTCTATGCGGGGCATGGGACAAAGAGGGCAGTTGGCATAGGTGTAGCAGGTTTGGGGGGAATGAGTTTAGGAATTTGGGATGTGAATATTAAGGTTTGTCTGTTAGACTTCTAAGTGGAGATGTTGGGAAAATGGTTGGGTATTAAGTCTGGAGTTTGGAAAAGAGGTGTGGATCAAAAGTACAAATTTGGTAGTTGTCACTTACTTATTTGCTGGTTTATTTAGATGAGTTCAGCAATGGAGTGAGTCTAGATAGAGAAGAGAAGAGAGAGATTGAGCCCTGGTCACGTCAAAATCAAGAGGCTGGAGAGATGAGAAGCAAGATGGTTGAGGTTGAGAAAGAGCAATCTCCTGGAAGGCAGGAAACCAGGAGATAGGATGCCTTAGAAGCCAAGAGAAGAAAGTATATGAAGGAGGAGAGAGTGATCAGTGGTGGCAAGTGCTGCTGAGAGGTCAAATGAGATGATGACTGAGAACCATTGACTTTAACAGTGAAGAGATCCCTAGTGACTTGGCTGAGCACTTTCTTTAGAATGCTTTTTGTGAAAGCCAAACTGAAATATATTTAAGGGAGAGTGGGAGGAGAGGAATTAGAGATAGCAAGGATGTAACTCTTTGAAGTTTTGCTACCTCATGTAGCAAACTACATGTGGTGGTAGTTTCAGAAGAAATGATTAGTGTGTTGTTGGTTAATCTGAGAGAGGCAGCATGCTGGTTTGCAGTTGGCAATATGTGGTGAAAAATTCAAGATTTTGGAAGGAGATGAGAATTCCTGAAATAATATCATCAAGTAGGTAAGAGGGGATGGAATTTAATTTACAATGGAGGATTGACTTTAATAGAAGCACAGTAGTTCATTTTTTATAACAGCAAGGAAGGTTGGTAGGAGGGTAAATGTGGGACTGAGAGTCTGGAAGTTCTCTTTATATTGCTTCAATTTTCTCAATAAATTAAGCAAGATTGTTAACTAAGAATGAGGGTGTGGGGAAGGTATGGGAGCTTTAAGAGGAGAGTCAAAGGGGGGGAATAGTTTAATTAGAAGACTGAGAGTGTGAATGGTCTAGGGAATTGTAATATAATTATTGAGCAGTATTAAGGCCCCCCTAGAGGTTTGTGTTCATGAATTTAAACTGAAACTAGTCAACATCATTGTGGATTTTCTCCAGCCACATTTAGCTGCATAGGAACAGAGTAGGCCGTGTTGCATTTAATCTGGGTTGTGGATTTGATGAGGGAGTTCTACAGATGAAAAGGAACAGAGAAGTTGAGAGTATATAGTAAACAGTTGTTATAATTATTGAGCATGGAATTTAAGCTGAATAAGGAAGAAAGCGAGGCTGTTAGGGGGTTATGGACAATAAAAAGTAATAGGGTCTAAAGATTTGGAAGTTCCTATAGGGTCAAAGGATTTTGAGTCCAAATACTAGAGGAAGTAAGCTAGAAAAATAGAAGCCAGCCAGAAGATGGGATGAATGATGTACGTATTACAGAGGAGTTGCATTATTGGTGATGGCAAAGTTTAAGATATGATCATAGAAAATAGGTTGGAACATGGATCATTGGAAGAGAGATGCTCACGTAACAGAGTTTGAAGTGTTGGAAGAATCTTTAAGTGTCTATTGAAATTTCCAAATTTTAAGACAAGAGTAACACCAGGTACAGTGATCCAGGAGCTCAACTTGTCAACAAATGAGGGAAAATATTTTCAAATGCAATAGCTGCTAGCAACAGTAAGGGGTAGTGGGTATATAATCAAATAATAAAGTTTCAAAGATAGGAGCTTTTAGGAAAGCAGAAGGGAAAATATTTTGAAAGCAGTGACAAGGAGTTCAATGAATCCTGAATTCCATCTCTCAGGCGGTGGGAGAAGCATGGTGTGTGTGTTGGGGGTGCGGGTGGGGTCATCACAGTTTTAGAAGGCACAGGAAGCTCACCCACCATTTGAGTGTTCTCAAGTGAGAGCCAGGTTTCTGTTAGAAAAAGAAGGTGAAGAGAAGGACCAAAGAAGAGATCGAGATAAATTTTTTTTTTTTTTTTTTTTTTTTTTTTTTTTGCGATACGCGGGCCTCTCACTCTTGTGGCCTCTCCCGTTGCGGAGCACAGGCTCCGGCCGCGCAGGCTCAGTGGCCATGGCTCAATGGGCCCAGCCGCTCCGCAGCATGTGGGATCTTCCCGGACCGGGGCATGAACCCGCGTCCCCTGCATCGGCAGGCGGACTCTCAACCACTGTGCCACCAGGGAAGCCCGAGATAAAATTTTGATGATGGACCACAAGTTCCAGAAGGCAACTGGAGGTTGGGGACAGAAGGGAAATAGTTGGAGATGACAGGTTGACGAGGAGTCTGCAGAACCTAATGAGAATTAGAGAGGGGGAAATGAGGACTACCAGGATCTTCTGTGAGGACCAACAAAAACATACAGAAGAGACAATGAAATTTAGCCTCATGGACTTAAAGCCAGTAGCAGAGATGAAGCTATGCCTGTTACATGGTAGGGAGCAATGGATATCGTAGGCTTTTTCCTGACCTCTTTGGATGGAGAAGAGGTGGTCTGTGAAGCAGAGTCTTTTGTGCAGTGTTTGGAGATTCCTCCCCTGACCACCGTTAAAAGAACTGAAGTCTTCTGAGTAATGATTGTTAAATGAATGTTTACAATTTTCAAATGCCTCGTATGTGCCAAGAACAGTTATATAGGACAGAAACCATTAGAAAGGTACAAAGGGGCAATGGGATGATAAGTGTTCAGGAACAAGATGTATAATTTTGGGAAGATCAAGAAAGTCTTCATGAAAGAGGTGGCATAGAAATGAATTTAAAGATTAGTTAGCATGTTCTCTGATTGGAGGTGAGGGGAAAATGTACAGAAGGCATGGCTGGGATCACTAAGTAGTTGAATTTAGGACACATTTAGCAGTCAGAGGCTAAGATGGCTAGACAGAGGCTGAGAAAGGAATGGTAGGGAAGGATAGATATTAAATAAGGCAGTAGTATAATCAAAGTTGTGTGTTGGAGAGATTAAGGGGCCGAAGAGGGTGAGGGACTAAGGATGAAATCAGTTCAGGTGAGAAAACTGAGATCTTGAATCAGGGTAGGCTGTCTGCGGTGCTAGGAGGAAGGCAAAAGTGTTCCACAGGAAGAATCTGAATGCTTGTAGAGAGTAATGGCCCTACTAAATGAAAAGGTAATTTAGTCAGGAAATGTCTTCTAGTGAATAAAATGTTAAGTTTCAGAGAAGGTGAATTTTAAGTGCTTCAGAATCATTCAGATAAACAGAGGCTCAGCAGTAATTGTGGGTACTAATACCTTCTCTCAGCTCTGAATGATGTGATAATTGTGGGAAGGAAAAAGCCTTGAATAACAGGGAAGGATATAAAGCTCAAATTTTTCTTTTTCTAGTTTGTGATGAATGTGCACTGTGTTGAAGTTATTGTATGTTCACTTTTCATGTAAGGGTGATCAATCATCATTTTGGATGCATATTTAAGAGTTGAATATTAGACTTAATAATACTATTCATTACGTAAATATTCAAGTATACTTAAAATATTAAGTAAAATAAGTGTTAATTAAATTAAGCAAATAGTAATTCTTTAATAAATAAATTTATTAAAATACCTATTAGTAAATTTAAATGATTAGTAACATGTAAAATTTATACACCTTGGATCATAGGTTAAGAGTTACATTGAACGTAGAACTCAAACTCATTGATTATCAGACCTGTAGTTTAGTTACTTGTTGCTCAACAATGACAGCATTAAAAGTAATTATAATACAGTGCTTGCACATTATAATTATAGCTATGTAAAAAATACATATGCATACATAGAAAGACTTGAAGAGAATACTCCAAAATAGCTGTTGTGTTAGATTTATAGATCTTCTCTGTATTCTTTTGTTTCATAACTATAATAAAAGTGACTTCAAACTGGAAATAAGGCATTTTAAATCAAAATATGTTCTAGCCATAGAGTAAGGTTAGGAGTTCAGATATTTGATAGAAATGAACTCATCATGGGTGACACTGGCATTTGGGCAAGCACCTCGTTTTCCTTGGTATCTTTCAGGGATTGACAGCCTGCAGCAGTGGCTGTTGACAGTCCTTCATCTGCCTTGGTTCTGTTGCCTCTCATCTAGTGTCTTACTCTCTCACACTCTGGTCCAAGTGACATCTGGCTGTGTAGATCAATACCACCAGTCACCTCACAGAATCTTGGCTTGCTTTATTTATTTGTTTGTTTATTTTAACATCTTTATTGGAGTATAATTGCTTTACAATGGTGTGTTAGTTTCTGCTGTATAACAAAGTGAGTCAGCTATACATATACATATATCCCCATATCCCCTCCCTCTTGCGTCTCCCTCCCACCCTCCCTATCCCCCGCCTCTAGGTGGTCACAAACTTGGCTTTATTTTTAAACGCCAACGTGATAAAACTTAGATCTAAGGGGGTGAAGGGAACTAGATGGAGTGAAACTTAGGTACTTCTGACAGCATTAGTTTTTCCTTTTATTCTATTTCAGTTTTTTCCCATTTCCTTTTCAATTCTCCACAAACCTCAGTCCCTCAAAAGGTTGGTGTGTTGGATAGTGTATTTAAAGTTAATTGGTAAGAGCAACATTCCCAGTCTTTATTTCTACTTAAAACTCTGAATAAAGCTAACAGAGTACTTTGATGAACTCAAAACTCATCGTTACATGCTTTCCTTGTATTTTGCAAAGGTTTACCTGGCTGTCTTACACTCTAAACAATAAATATATTTGTATTTTCAGGGAAATTTTGGTGAAGTATTTAAGGGCATATTAAAGGATAAAACTGCTGTTGCTGTTAAAACGTGTAAAGAAGATCTTCCTCAGGAACTGAAAATAAAATTTTTACAAGAAGCCAAGTAAGTTCTCTAAAGTAATGTAAATATGTATTTATAATATGAGTAAGTGATTCATTAAAATGTAAGTTTGAAGATATCTTCAATATGATTTGATGAATTAGAAGTAAGCGCTTTCAGGGCCGTCAAAAGTAGGCACTTATTATACAATGTGAAAACAAAAAGTTTCTATGTGTTTGAGTTAGACTGCAGGTCAGTTAGGCAATCACAGTCAAAAGAACCAGATGCTTTTGAGAACAGTGAGTATTCTTTGAGTCCTTGAAAAATATTGCAGTATTTTTTGCTTTTATCACACATGCATATACACATATGCATATATGCAGTGTTGTGATTGTCCTTATACTAAGAATATTACTGTATTCTATATATAAAATCCATAATTTAGACATATATTTAGGTATATAATTACATCTTTCCTACCCTCCTTAGATATTATTGCTTGATTCTTTATTCCCAGCTGTTAGCTTTATTTTCTGAGAATCTCAAATTTCTTCTTTAGCTCATTGCATTGTTTCTTTTCTAACTGATCTTTTAGGATGATTTTCTTCTCTTTTTTCTGTTTTAGCTAGAATTTAATGTTCCAACCTGCCAGCCCTATGTTTCAAATAGTTTAAACTCTTCTGTTAGTGGTAAAATCTAATATATACAGCAAAACACAAAACAAATGGAAAGGGGCTTTGGATAGAGTGAGAATGGACATATGAATGGGAGATGAATGGATGGATGAGTAGGTGGACAGTTGAGAGGGAGAGAAGGAGAAGGAGGATATATAGATCCAGAGATGGGTGGTATAAAGGGAAGGAAGGAAAGGTGTGTGTGTGTGTGTGTGTGTGTGTGTGTGTGTTGTCTCCATCATGGCATTGTATATAAAATTGAAGTTTTTGTAAAGTGCCATGGGAGAACAGAGGACATGGCAACAAAAGAACTAAATCCCGTGGCATAGAGCATCTTGATGTCATTTCTCCATCATCTAAAAGTGGATATTTATAGCAATGGATTAAACTAGTTGGGTGCATTTATTAAATATTATCTATGGAATATAGTTGCAAACCTTTTTCATGTATATTATTAGCAATTCAGAAAAAATATCCTATGATGAATTTAAAAGTATGCTATCACAATTGAAACGTATAGCCTCATTATTTTGGTTATTCATAGGTATCTTAAGGTATCTTGCTTTCTAATTTGTGAATGTTTTACTGAAAGATAGAGTTTAATTTCTTTTAAAGTGAAACTGAAATTTTATGTTAAAAATGACAATTACATCCACGCAAACTCCCAAGTATCCTTTAACAGATAATAAAGCTATATATTTAGCTATTTAATGTTATTTGGATTCATCCTGGCTGTTTTGTGCAATTTCTTTATTAAGCAATTTTCAACCTAAGAAATGACATTTTGGATTACAGTCAATCATTCTAAAACTTCCTTTTTAATTCCTCATAGAAACTGCAAACTCAGTTATTGACAGAACATTTTCTTTATCTCTAGAATTCTTCCCAGTGTATTTTTTCATTTATTAAATTTATATATTTTCAATCGATAACATTTTTCTTAGAGCTATCTCTGCTTTAGTTGTACATGTACAGCACACATATAAACTGTTTTATCTTTCTCCAAATGAAGTTATTTTTTTCATTCTCCTAGAAAGGAAACTGTGTTTTTTCAAATATGAATGAATTTATAACTATGTCAATAGGATAACATGGAATATCATTTGGTAACAGAAAACATCAGGGTAGACAGGCCTCTGAGGGAATCTAATTTATTTTTAACTCATGCTTGGGGTCCTATAGATGAGTCTATGCTACTTTTACAGCTGTCTGAAATTCTGCCTTTATCCAAACTAAAACTTCTCTGCCTCAGCTTAAGTCTTATATTACTCATTGTTTAACCTTCTGCCAGGTTCCTCAAAACTTTTTGAGTTTTTACTATTTTGAAGTTGATCATGATCATCAAGAAAGTATGTATTATGAAATCTAAATATGAAGTGATTACTCTATAGCATTTACCAATATGAATCGTTCTATTTTTATTTGTTTCAAATGAAGTATATATATAAAACAAAACAAAACAAAAAGATGCTGCCCTACCAGCTTACAGTTTTTGGTCCACTAATACTTTCCAGCTTTTGTGAGGGTGGCTAAAACCAGATTCTTTGAAGGGAGTTCTGCATATTTTGGACTAAGTAAGTTATTCCTGTTTAGCATGCTTATTACCTATTCAGAGTAGATAATAATTTTTAAACAAATATTTAATTGAATAAAAACTGACTCATTTATATCTATATTTTGCCAAGATTTGTCAAGACATATACATCCCATTTATCATAATTTGGGTTCGTACTAAAGTTTTAAAAATTGTGTTGATTAAAGTGCATTCTACTTGTGCACACTACTCATGATCATAAATTAATGCTTACAACTTAAATGGTAACTATTCTTATACTTCTCTCATCCAGAATTCTCAAGCAATATGATCATCCCAATATTGTCAAACTTATAGGAGTTTGCACACAACGACAGCCTATCTACATAATTATGGAACTGGTTCCAGGTAATGTGATTTTAGAGGTTTCCTCAATAACGTTTTAATGTCATGTTTTATTGCTTTTATATGTTCATTCTCTTTGATTTCTCCTTGTAAAGTTTCCAAGGATTTTGTTTAACATTTTCCTGATGATGAAGAGCTTGTACACATACTTGATATTTTTATAGTCTATAATACTTGCCATTTTCTAGAAAGTGTCAGCCAACCTTTTTAAGAGAAGATATATTATTACATTGCAACTACACATGGAAATTAGTTATATATAATCTTTCGGTGAGAAAGTCTATTTAGATAAATAGTCTACTTAGGTTTACTTTATAATAATGATAGTACTGTCTTATATGTCGTTCATTGTATATCATTTTACAAGTACATTACCATACATCCTTTTGTTTAGTTGTATATAATAATATCATAATGCTTTGGGTCACAAACTATGAACTTGTTTGATATGTGGACCAAAAAAAGGTGATCTCTCTAGGAATTTGTCCTTTTATTTCTTTCTGGTGACTTTTAACACCTCCAGGTATTTTGGTTAACTACTTTTGCCAACAAACAAGGATAACATCAAACTGATACTGTGTTATCTTTATTGTACATCTTTCTGTTGTAGAAAATATAATCAGAGGTAAAATATGATCTTGATAAGATTTATAAATACAGTATTTAATAACTGAAAAGGATTTGCTTTGTTACCTTAAGTATTTATTCATTTTACAAGAAGAAACTTAAAGGAATATAAAACATTTTTCTAACTTTAATATACATCACATAAACCTGATACTGTAGATTGCCCATTAAAAACTTTTCACATAATTCTTTCATTATTAAAGGATAAATTGGTCCAATTTTACCATGCTGGTTTGATTGTTATTAGAATATTTCTTTATTACCATATAACTGCAGGATTCCTAGATCATAATCATTTTCATCCTCAAGATGGCAATATATATTTGCATGGTTTACACTATTTACGATTTATATCTTAAAGTAGCTTTCATACAATTTTCATACAAAATTTTAAAAACAATTGAATAGCCTATAATTTTAATTAAAATGGGATGTTTAAGTATTATAAATACATAAAACATTCACGTAATGCAAATGATGTCCCCAGTTAATAAGGGATGTCACTGAGAAACTTAGATTTGAGTGGTAGGGCAGACTTGATGAGGAAAAGTCATTTTGGTGTTACTATGACTGATTAAAGGAGCATGGTAACAAATTCCTGATGGCAGGTCCAAATTGCATAAAGCAAAAGATAGCTTTGGAAGAGAGCCAGGAAAGTGTTTATCTGGACACTAAATAGTAACCTTTATTGATATATTTTTAAAATGATTAAGAATAATAAACTTCATTAGAAAACGTCCTACTCAACAATCTAATCTTACCCCAAAGCTAATTGCTATTTATTTTTTTGTGTTTTTTTCCCCCAGGAAAATATTTACTATAGATACCATGATTTTATGCAAATGTTTTAATTATTCAAAATCTTAACATTGCTGATCTTTTTATCTATTACTAATATAACATGGTTTCATTGTTTCATATTCATCCATATAGTTCTACCTTTTCTTTATAATGGCTACAGAATATTCCATTATATGGCTTTCTGTAATTTAAATCGATCTTCTATTTATGGATACTTTGGTTGTTTCCATTTTTATTATTTGGATTTTTTTTCTTTTTTAAACAGTGCTTGAGTTGGATCTGAGTTTATGTGCATTTCGATTTATGGTTAATGTATTAGCTTTCTATTGCGGCACAACAAATGATCATAACGTGGCAGCTTTAAACAATATCCATTTATTACCTCACAGTTGTGTAGGTTAGAAGTCCAGGCAGGCTTTACTGGGGTTCTCTGCTTAGGGTCTCACAAAGCCAAAAATCAGTACATCAAGCTGAGTTCTTGGCTGGAGGCACTGGGGAAGAATCCATTTCCAAACTCCTTCCGGTTGGTGGCAAAGTCTCATTTCTTACGGTTGAGAAATGGCCTAAGTTTCCCTTTCTTTTCTTGCTGTGAGCCAAGGGCATCTCCCAGCTTCTTAAGGTTTCCTACATTCTTTGATCTTCAGACCCAGTGTGTCACATCTTTCAAGTGCTTTGAATTTCCCTAACTTCTCCTTCTGTTTTTCATTTCGTTCTGTTTTGTTTTTCAAAAAAGCTGGGAGAATACCCTCCACTTTTTTGAAAGGTCTTGTGATTAGATCAGGCTCACCTGGCTAATCTGCCTATCTTTAGGGCAACTGTGCAATATGACAAAACATCATTATGGGATTGATATCTAATCATGTTCACATGTTCCAGGGATTAGGGTGGGACATTACTGGGAGGCCATCTTCAAATTCTGCCTACCACAGTGGACTTTGCTAAATTTTCTTGGAGGTTAGTTGCAGTGTGGGATCTGAAACCACATTGAACTTTTTGTACTCTGTTACATTAATTCCATTGGTCAATCTTATAAGATGAATGCATGATTTTTGTAGCATCATGCTTTGTCATTTCTCATTTGGAAAATATCAAGTGACCAGGTTATATAGATCTTCCAAACAGTGAAGTAATTCATTATACAGTATCAAAAGACCACATTCATTAACGTCATCTCTAATCTCACTGGAAAAGTAATAGGAAGTATCAATTTCTTTATAGCAAATGTGTTTTCTAAAATTTTAACTTTCATTGCAAAGCTTGGATTCTTCTTCCTGGTAACAAAAACTGTCAGTTTTTTGCCTTGAAGTGTTGGACTTACTTAATTCAATTTTGAGAGAATGTCTGTCAAAAATCTAATATTTAATAATCATAATTTGTCAATCTTTTTGAAAACAGATTTATTGATATGTAATTGACATATACTTTACGTATGTACACTTTATTGTATTGACATATGTATACACTTGTGAAACCATCACCACAATCAAAGTAATGAACACATCTATCACCCCCAGATCTTCCCCATGCCCCTTTGTAGTCCCTTCCTCCTCCCCCTCTCAACCCCTGTCCCAGTCAACCACTGATCTGCTTTCTGTCACTATATATTAGTTTGTGTTTCTTAGAATTTTATATAAATGGAATAATATAGTCTGTACTACTCTTTTCCTTTTTGGGTCTAGTTTGTTTCATTCATTTTGAGATCCATCCATGTTGTAATGTTTATCGGAAGTTCATTCTTTTTTATTGCTGAGTAGAATAGCATCATATGAATATATCACCATTGATATCAACTGTTGATAGACTTTTGGGTTGTTTCCTATTTGGGGCTACTGCCAAGTAAGCTGTTGTGAACACCCATGTATAAGTCTTTGTATGGGCATGTGCTTTCATTTCTCTAAGGAAAATACCTGGGAGTGGAATAAATGAATTAGATAGAATGTACATGTTTAAACTTTTAAGGAATTGCCAAATAGATTTTAAAGTGAGTATACTAGTTGACATTCCCAACTGTACTTTCTCTACATCTTCATCAACACTTGGTGTGGTCAGTCTTTAGATATTATAATTTTATGCAGTAGTGTCTCATTGTGTTTTTCGTTGTCTTTCACAACTGACTAATGATGTGAGCATCTTGTCATGTGCTGATTTGCCATTCATATATCTTCTTTGACGTGTCTATTTAAATAATGTGCCCAGTTTTTAAATTGGGTTGTTTTCTTGTAATAAAGTCTTGGTTCTTTATATATTCTGTATACAAGTCCTTTATCAGATGTATGATTTTCAAATATTCTCTCTCAGTTGACTTGTCTTTTCATTCTTTTAATAGTGTCTTTTGAAGAGCAGAAGTTTATAATTTCAAACTTTAAATTATGTTTTTCTTTTATAGGTCATATTTTTGATAGTATATCTAAGAAATCTTTGTTGAATCCCAGGTCACAAAGGTTTTTTCCTATGTTTACTTCTACAATTTTTATAGTTTTAGAATTTAGAATTTATAGTTCATTCTATGGTCCATTTCATATGGTTATGAGGAATGGTTTGAAGTTCATATTTTTGGCATATAGATATTCAGTTGTTCCAGCACCAATGACTCTCCTTTTTCTCCTGATTTTTTTTACCTTCATTTTTTAAAGTATATTTATGTGTAGTTTTATTTTTGGACTCTAATTTCTGTCGATCTTTTTGTTTGCCATAATGCCAATACTACATTGCCTTGACCACTGAAGTTTTATAGTAAGTCTTGTATCAGGTAATGTTATTTGTCTAACTTTGTTCTTTTTTAGAAATGTTTTGGCTGTTAGAAGTCCTTTGCATTTCTCTAGCAACTTTATTGTTAGTTTTTCAGTTTCCATATAAAGGTTTGCTAATATTTAGATTGGGATTACATTGACTCTATAGATCAGTTTGGGGTGAATAGACTTCTTAACGATATTGAGTCTTCTGACCCCTCTACATGACATACCTTTCTAGTAGGATAGGTCTTCTTTAATATCCCTCAGCAAGGTTCTGTAGAGTTTAGTGTATAGGACTTTCCATCTTTTGTCAAACTTATCTCTGAGTATTTGATCTTTTGTGATGCTGTTGTAAGTGATTTTTTTTTAAGAACTATGTTCACTATGGAAGTCACAGAAGATGTGAATAATACTGTCAGTCAACTTGACCTACTGACCTTTATAGGACACTCTACACAACATCACCAGGACATACGTTCTTTTCAAATACACAGAGAATATTTACCAAGATAGATCATATCCTGGGCCATAAAACAAATCTCAATAAATTTATAAGAATTTAAGTTCTATGAACACAGCAGAAATAAAATAGAACTCAAGGATAGAACAGTATCTGAAAAATCTCTAAATATTTGGAAAGTAAACAATGCATAGCTGAGTAACCAATGGGTCAGGGTGGAACTTAGAAAGTATTTTGAACTAAATGGAAAGAAAAAAACCCACATCTCCATATTTATATGATGCCTATTAAGCAGTACTTAGGGAAATAAATATAGCACTAAATGCCTGTATTAGAAAAGATGAAAGGACTCAAAGTTTTGACCTCAATTTCTACCTTAAAAAGAAGTGCAAATTAACCCAAAATATATAGAAGAAAGGAAAAAAATATAGAAGAAATCAATGGAATCCTTTGAGATTAATAAAATTGATAAAACCTCTACATAGACTCTTCAGGAAAAAAAAGACACAAATTACCAATATCAAGAATGAGAGAGGTGACATCATTATAGAGTCTACAGATATTAAAAAAGATATTCATAATATTTCCTTAACTTTATATAAAGAAATTCAACAACTTAGATGAAATGGACAAATTTTCTGAAAGACGAAAACTACCAAAGCTCATTCAGCCTTCATAAACCCATATCTTTTATAGAATTGGTCATTAAGAAACCATCCTTCAGGGCTTCCCTGGTGGCACAGTGGTTGAGAGTCCACCTGCCGATGCAGGGGACACGGGTTCGTGCCCTGGTCCAGGAAGATCCCACATGCTGCGGAGCGGCTGGGCCTGTGAGCCATGGCCACTGAGCCTGCGCGTCCAGAGCCTGTGCTCCGCAACGGGAGAAGCCACAACAGTGAGAGGCCCGCGTACCGCAAAAAAA
This sequence comes from Mesoplodon densirostris, assembly GCF_025265405.1. Classification (NCBI taxonomy): domain Eukaryota; kingdom Metazoa; phylum Chordata; class Mammalia; order Artiodactyla; family Ziphiidae; genus Mesoplodon; species Mesoplodon densirostris. The sequence goes on from NC_082663.1 coordinate 90,868,668, forward strand.
AAAAAAAAAAAAAAAAGAAACCATCCTTCAAAGAAAACTCCAGACCTGTATGGCTTCACTGGTGAATTATACAAAAGTTTTAAGAAGAAATACACCAACTCTACACAAATTCTTAGAAAATTGAAAAGGAGAGACTACTTCTCAATTCATTGAGATCATCACGACCTGATTCTGAAACTAGACAAAAATATTACAGCAAAAGAAAACTACAGACTATATGTCATTATTACATATATAAATTCTGAGCACAGTTTTAATGAAGCAAATGCAACAGCAGATAAAAATACATCATGATCAAGTGGAATTTATCCTAGGACTACTAGCTGATATAACTTTCAAATATCAGTCAATGTAATTCATATTAATAAAATTAAAAATGACATAATCATTTCAATAAATGAAGAAAAATCATTTGGCAAAATCCAACATTAATTCCTGTTAGGAATTCTCTGAAATTGAGGAATAGAAGAGAACGTTCTCACCATGAGTGGCTCCTAAGAAAGACATGTTCCTAAGATGACATCATATTTAATGGCAAATGACTGAATACTTTGCTCATTTATATCAGAAATAAGACAAATATGCCTACATTTACCACTTAAACACTATACTAGATGTTCTAGCTTCTAGAACAATACAGCAAAAAATAAAGCAAGAAAAAGTAAATAAAAATCACCTTTTAATATGCTTAAGGTATTTTTCACCTTTGCCGCAATATTTCTTTGCCAGTGTTTGAAACCAAAATGCTAGCTACTATACTAATATAAAAGACATTATAGCATTCTATGGTAAAACCACTATAGCACTTAAAAATAAATGATTGGTTTTTTTGTTTTAAACATTTTTAAAATAATTTAAGATAACAAATAGTCTTTATTGATTTTTTCTCTTCAGACACAGCTTCAAAATCTCTAGTGTTGAACCAGTTATAATCTAACATTCTAATGTTACAAAACCTGGGCCAAAATAGCAAGTTCAAAAACAATGAGCTCATAATTTTGACATTTTCAAGTTAAGGCCTGGTAAGAAACTCTTCCTATTTTCTCAATTTATTGTTGTTTAAGCCTTATGCATCTTTTCCTTTCTCATCAGTGAACACGTTTACATACCAGAATATAAAGATAAATGAGGCAAACACCATAAGGTTCCTTGTAAGGAAAAAAAAAAAATATATATATATATATATATATATATATATATATTTCCACTATAAGATGAAAAGCTGATAAATACATGGTTATGAAAAGCATAGGAGAGATTTATCCCAGGTTTGCAAACCAGTTTCAACATTTGAGAATTTGTTAATGTAATCCATCACATCAATAGGCTAAAAGAAAAATCAGGTGATCATATCAATAGATGCAGACAAAGCATTTAACAAAATCCAACACCCCTTCATAAAAAAAATTTTTTAAACTCAGAAAACTTGAGGAACTTGCTCAGTTTGTTTTTTAAAAAATCTACAAAAACCCTACAGCTAACATTATACTTAATGGTGAGAGACTTGAAGCTTTCCCACTAAGATCACAAACCAAGGCACAGATGCCCCTCTGACCATTCCTTTTCAACATCTTACTCAAAGTCCTAGCTAACATAATAAGGCAAAAGGAACAAAAGTTGTACTGACTGGGAAGGAAGAAATAAAACTCTTTGTTTGGGGCTTCCCTGGTGGCGCAGTGGTTGAGAGTCCGCCTGCCGATGCAGGGGACACGGGTTCATGGCCCGGCCTGGGAAGGTCCCACATGCCGCGGAGCGGCTGGGCCCGTGAGCCATGGCCGCTGAGCCTGCGCGTCCGGAGCCTGTGCTCCGCAAGGGGAGAGGCCACAACAATGAGAGGCCCACATACCGCAAAAACAACAACAACAAAAAAAAAAACCTCTTTGTTTGTAGAAGACAGTTTGGCAGTTTCTTATAAAAGTAAGCATACTTTTACTATGGAATCCGACAATCACATTCTATAGTATTTACCCAAAGGACTTCAAAACTTATATCCACACAAAAACCTGCGCAAGGATGTTTATAGTAGCTTCATCCATAATGCCCAAACTTGGAAGCAACCAAGATGCTGTGCACTAGGTGAGTGGATAAACAAACTATGGTACGTCCAAACAATGGAATATTATTCAGCACTCGAAAGAAATAAAATATTAAGCCATGAAAATTCATAGAGGGAACTTAAATATATATTGCTAAGTAAAGGAAGCCAATCTGAAAAGGCTATGTACTTTATGACTTCAACTCTGGCATTTTGGAAAAAGGAGAGCCATGGAGACAGTTAAAAAAAAAATTTCAGTGGCTGCCAAGGGTTATGGAAGAGGGAGGTATGAATAGGTACAGAGGATTTTTATAGGATATTTAAGCTACCATGTATGACATAATAGTAGATACATGTCATTTTACATTTTTTCAAACACATAGAACCTACAACACCAAGAATGAAACTTGATGTAAACTATGGACTTTGGGTGATAATGATGTGTCAATATAGGTTCATTAGTTGTAACAAGTATAACAAATTCTAGCAAGGGATTTGATAATACATGAAGCTCTCTAGTAAGGAGCAGGGATTATATGGGAAATCTCTGTATCTTCCTCTCAATTTTTTTTGTGAATCGAAAACTGCTCTCAAAAGTCTTAAAAATTTTTTTTAACATAAGTGAAATAGACTTGGTTGTCTTTGAGTAAGTTTAAGCTCTGTCTCCCTCACTCCATTTAGCTCCTCCTTCCCTCCCATTCTTTTTTTTTTTTTAATTTATTTACTTATTTATTTATTTTTGACTGCATTGGATCTTCATTGCTGCTCGCGGGCTTTCTCTAGTTGCGGCGAGTGGGGGCTACTCTTCGTTGTGGTGCGCGGGCTTCTCATTGCGGTGGCTTCTCTTGTTGCGGAGCACGGGCTCTAGGCGCACAGGCTTCAGTAGTTGTGGCATGCGGGCTTAGCTGCCCCGCAGCATGTGGGATCTTCCCGGACCAGGACTCGAACCTGTATCCCCTGCATTGGCAGGAGGATTCTTAACCACTGCGCCACCAGGGAAGCCCCCTTCCCTCCCATTCTAACATTCAGTGTCATGCGTGCACAGTTATTGGAAGCCTACAGAGGGTAGTGGTGAAGATCATGAGCTCTAATAAGTGTGAAGATCATGAGCTCTAATAAGTGTTGGTGAGGATGTGGAAAACTGGAACCTTCATACATTGCTCATGGATTGTAAAATGATACAGCCACTTTGGAAAAGTGTCACAGTTTCTCAAAAAGTTATACATAAATTTTCCATATAAACTAACAGTTCTGATCCGAGGTATACACCTAAGAGAATTGAAATGTGTGTCCACACAACGACTGCAATTGTTCATAGAAACATTATTTATAATAGCCAAAAAGTAGAAAGAATCCAAATGTCCATCAGCTGCTGCATGAATAAACAATATAGTATATCCATACAATAATAATATTAGTGTTAAATGATAGAGTCATGAGCTAATAATATATGCTACAGTATAGATGAACCCAAGTCCGATACAAAATGAAATGCCCAGAAAAGGTATCTATAGATAAGAAGGAAGATCCGTGATTTCCTGGGGCTAGGGGTTTAGATGGGGATTGACTCTATACAGGCGAGAGAGATCTTTATGGAGTGATGAAAATGTTCTAAACTGTATTGTGGTGACACTTGTACATCTCTCTCTGTAAATTTGTCAAAACTCACTGAATTGTACATTAAGATGTACAGCTCTTAAAAAAAAAAAAAAAAGACCAAGAGCCAGGCATTTTGGCCAGAAGCTTGTTTTTTAATCTTGCTCAATCTACTTAACCCTTCTGTTCCCTCCCTTAGTTTTCTTACCTGTGAAGTAAGAATAATAGAGTTGCTGTAAGAGCTAATGTACTGCGATTTTGTATGTGTATACCAAACACACATAGACACTTTACATATGTATATGTATATATAATTTATATTTATATATATAATCTTAGAATATTTAACCATAATGACCACTCTGTGTATTCTCATCATGTCATAATTTTTATTGTTATTATTTTATAATTGACCAACAGAAGAAAGTGATGATTTAAAATGACTCCTATAATCCAGGCAGAACTTTAACCTAACCTTTGAACTTGCCCCTGCCCCTGACTCTAATCCTAACCCTAGATTTCTTTAGCCAAGTGATGTGACAGCAAATTGGGAAGCATAAAGTTTGGTTTAGCTCTTCCCTTTCCACCACCATTTGTGACTGTTTAGTTTGTATGTTTTAGTATTTACCCTTCATGGGTCTTTCTTTCCTTGTATCTAAAACTAAACTGGCTGGATTAAAATGCCTTCTAAATTTTAGTTCTGACCTATAATTTTTTAGTTAGGAAAATTTTTCTTAAATTTGAAACCTCTCATAACAAACTATTAGATTACTTCAAAACAGCATCTTTCTGTCCTTTCCTCATTTTACAAAAGGCATGCTGGGGAAATAACCAGCTACTTTTCATTCTTAATAAAGTAACATAATAATAAACAATATTTTACATTTACATAATATTTTACAGTTCTCAAAGGACTTTAATTAACCTTATGTCATTTGTTCTACCAGGCGGTATTGTTATCTCCATTTACAAATAAGCTAAATGAGGTTCAGAGAGCTTAGAGTGACTTGTCAGCATCAGTTAAATACCAAGTGGGAAAACCGTGCTCTTTCTATTTTCTATTATGTCATTCAAGTTATAAGTGGGTCAAAATATATAATCCTTTTATGAATTGAAAATATAAATGAAAATTCAAGCAAAGTGCCTATGCAAGTACCCTGTGGGCAGATACATGCATCCCCATTCCATAATTTCTCAACCTTGTGCACAGATAAGTAAACAGCTTATTATGGTAAACAGGAAGATTTTTGTTTGAGTTACTTTTTTCTCTACTGGGAACAAGCTGTGGAGAGAAGATTTAGAGAACTGGTAGGTTAAAAGCAAGATTTAATAACTGCTTGGTGTCTTATATGCAAGCCGTTTCAGAAATGTATTATGCAGAGATTTAAAATGCTCCTGTTCTCGTCAGATAACTGAGCCCTTTGGAAACATAAATCTGAAATACATTTTAACTAGAGTAATGTTTGAGGAGATTATAAGCATTTGAGGATTCAAGTTTAGAGTGACTACTCCAAGATGATCCTGTCTTCATTTGAATCATTTCTTGAATTACAAATACTTTATTTATTGCTTGCTTATAGGTTGCTGGATAAACAAAATCAAACAAAAGGCAGTTGTAAATGGTGCTAGGAAATACTGAAAACAAAGACAAACTCTAATATGCTAAAAGATGACCCCATTTTATTTTACAAACAAGTTGTTTTTTTACTTAGAGATTGAAATGAAGGAAATGATGAGAGGACTTATTTTTCAAATGACAAGCCATGACTTAAAGGAGTATTTATAGTCCAGGCAGCTGTCATTTATTTTCACATATGTGGTTAAATTAGGGCTGACGTAAGATACCCTGATGAATAAGAAACCAAGCACCTTAACCTCCAAGTACAACAATGTGAGGTACAGATCCTGGGTAGAGGTAATTAATTTTAGCAAGACAAACATCAGTCTCTAGTCTGTACTAGATATTGCTAACTGCCCCTTCTTTTGGACCTGGATGTTATCTTTGAGTTCAGAACTTCTTGGAACTAATTGAATGTTATATTATATGGTACATTCCTCAGGTCTCACAGGTGCATGCCCTTTGGCAATCCTCAAACTTATCTTAATTTTAAAATGACTTACAGCTTTGGAGTTTTTAGAATTACTGAAGAATTTTTACCAGGTTTTAGACAACATCAAAATATCTCACCTCTATAACAAGTTTGAAAAAATATTGAGCTTGTGTAGTTTATATTGTCTAGAGATTTTAGCTTAGAAATTTGGACATTATTATTTATATAGTTCTCATAAATGCCTTTCAAAAGAAATCTTTCCATTGTCAGAATTTTTTCTTTTAATTATTCATTTCATTTGTAATTTCTAGGGTAAGTTCACTATGTTTAGCCAGAAGGTTAAACTGTTTTAAAAAATAAATGTTTTTCCTTCCCAATTCATAATGAACTTTTATATTTTTACGTGATTCTAACAGAATCAATTTGTTACATGACATCACAGCTATAGAAGGTTATTATGGGAGTCACTGGAAATGACAGTTTCTGTTCCTTTGATAACAAAATCCCAGTATTTTGGCTCTGGATCCTTGCCTGGCATTTGTTTCTTTCACTCATTATAAATATAGAAAGGGTAAATTGTGCCAACAAAAGATTAAGGAACATGGCTTCTGGCACTCAGTAAAAGAGCCCTTGAAAAAAAAAAAAAAAAAAAGAGCCCTTGAAGTCTGAACTGGCACCTGACCTTATACAGATTTAACTCATCTCCCATCATACAATCCATTACCAGTTATATAACAATACCACTTCACAGCAGTAAATTTTGAGTTCAAGGTAAAGGACAAATCTCAAATTAATATTTTGTGCTAAAGATTATAAGATATGTCAACTCAGTGGCTGAGTTTTTTTATGCTGCTGATAATTACTAAAGAAGAACCTAATTTTGTGGGCTTTATTACTTTGTTGTTTGGAGATGTCGATAGAATACTCTTTTTTTATATTTTAACATCTTTATTGGAGTATGATTGCTTTACAATGGTGTGTTAGTTTCTGCTTTACAACAAAGTGAATCAGTTATACATATACATATGTTCCCATATCTCTTCCCTAAAACAAAGTTTGAATGAGTCTAAATGAGTAATTATAAATTAGTGCATTGTAAATTTCTATTTGGAAGAATGGGTAACTTTTCTATGTTAACTGACATGATAACATCTAAACTTAGATATTGGTCTTTATAATTCAAGCATATTACATTAATGAAAAGCTAAATAAATGTGCTTAGTTGACTTTTTAATACTTGCAAAACAACATTTTAAAAAGATAGCATCTTTAAGTTGATATTTCTTTCTCAGCCAAATGATACATTGGGTTACCCTAATGTTTCATTTGCTGCCTAATATCCCAAAGCAAATGCAGATGGAAGAGTTTAAACTGGACATTTCTCCAGACAATAAAAGTACTAATATCTTTTGAAATAAGTTACTTTATTTAATTTATGCACAACTTAAATTGATAACCTGGTGGTATTCCACACATGTGGTATTAGCATTTTTCTATTGTTGTTTTGGGTAGACCATACCCTTCTTTCCCAGAGGTTGAGCTAAACACTAAAAACATTAACCCAAAAGAAAGCTATGAGAAATGAAATCTAAAATATAACAACTATTACTGTATCCCCTCTTTGACTTGAATGGTTATAAAGAAGTGCTTAGGGATTTTCTTTTCTATCAGTGAGCAAAGGTTGGTGTGTTCTAACAGATACTAACTTTTCATGGTACATTTGAGCCATTGGTGCATTGTGTATATCTGAGCAATATTACCCATATGTTTTTCATGTTCTGAACATCTGATGGCACTTATACCTTAAGGACCTCCTGCAAGGAGGCAGATAGCTTGGTGAGAAGGAGAAAGCATATTCTGAACCATATTTTTGCTCTTAGATCCTGTTTTGAAAATGTCTTTCTAATAATTGAAGTTTCTTAACGAATTAAAGGAAAATGTAAGTGTTATGAACATATATGCATCCTTCCTCATGGATAAAATACTGATTAGTTTTACTTTTGTTATTGTTTTTAAGTTTTTGCTACTGTACATGGAAAAGTCTTAAAGTTTGCACAGAAAGTTTAAAGTAATATAAATGATAAGAAAATTTGCTTCATTGTTAAAAGCCTACTTATATTTGATGCAAATGTTAGAAGTATGAACAGGGCTAGTAAAACTGTGATGAATTCAGCTGAAATAAAAATGTTTATATATAATGTATTTTTTAAAATAAATAAATAGGTTTTCCCCAATAGTATACCCAATGTATATGACTCTGACAGTGCCTATTTAGTATGAGATCTTCATATCATCAGAATTGTAAGGAGAACAGTTATTAAAACAATGGGGAACACAAAATATTTCCAAGTTTAAAAGACAACTGAAAATCGGTTGAATCAAAGTTCTTAAACAATGCTTATTTTATTTATGATGAAAGTTAAAAAGTGAATATGTTGGGAGGTTTTTTATTTGCATTGCAGTACCATAAATATTCAAACTATTTTACGTAGAAGCTGAACAAACGCCTCTTGTCAGCATTAGCCAAAGATATTGGCTCTCTCTTCTTTTGTTTATCCCCTTCTAGTTTTAAGTTATTTATATCCCTATCTAGTTGTAAGTTACCCTGTCTATTCAGAAATGATAGGCAAACTCTGGACTCTTCTTAAATTTGTGGAAGAAACTAAAACCTTATCCATTAATATTTGAGAAGGTATGTCACTCTACTCAGATACACCAATATTCTTTAAGTAGAATTGTACTTAAAAACTATTTAAGTCTAGATATTCTGTTAGATTATTCAGTCATTTGGTCACCAAACAGTTACTGAATGCCTCCCGTATATGCCACATACTGGGGATTCAACAGTGAAGAAAACAGACCAAAAGACCCCACAAAAAGCAAAAATTCCTACTCTCATGAACCCTATGTTCTGATAGGGAAAGAAATATGTTAGGTAAGTAAAACATATATAGGACGTTGAGTGGTGTGAAAAGATAAAGCATAGAGGGAAGAGGATAGCAACTATTGGTATGCAGAGGTTGGAGTCTTAGAGAGAGTGGCCAGGGAAGGCCTCAGTATGGGTAGAACGTTGAGTAAAATGCCTGGTGGAAGTGAGGGAACTCTGTGTAGACACTGGAGGATGGACATTCGAGGCTTCATGAAAGAGTGGTGTGGATGAAGGAAGAGTAAGGGGAGAGTAGTAGGAGATGAGGTTAGAGAGGGGATGGGGTTCAAGCCATGCAAAGCCTCGTAGATCATAGTAATGAGTTACTTAATTTTAAGGAGTCACCCTGCAGTGATTACCTTAAACTGGGCATGCTATGTTCTTGCTGTTCTTACCAGCTTTCAGGGTAACTAACGTAAAGAGGGCTTCATCTTTATGAGCAATTCCTTGGAAAATACTGAATATCTTTTAGGCCCTTGAGGCCAAAGAGTCTGTGTTATGTTGTCTCCAATGGACAGGAATGTGTACATTTTTGCCTTTTTTCCCCCATTTCCTTCATAAATTCGAGTACATTTTTAAGGATGAAATCAGTCTTCTACTTGCTAAATGCTCATTTTATGACCAGCCAAATTAATTACTTATGAAAACCTCTTATGCATTTTTCTTTTCTCATTTCTTCACGAGTCTTCTGGTCATATTTAATATCTCTCTTCTCATTTAGGTACACTCTTTTTTCTTTTTCTAGATTTTCAGATGCTATATACATTAAACATCTTCACAGATTCATCTTGAGTGATTGCACTTTATGTTAAGTGTTGCATACCCTCTTGTCATTGAAAATGTGAAAATAATATTAGAAGCTCTCATTATAATAAGGTTTTGTGTATATGGAACTTTCCTGCTCTTCGTTTGCCTTCATCTGTCCTTCTCTGTAAAACTGAAGTCAATTGTCATTGGTACCTATTTATGGACATGAGTTTCAGTTCCAGTAAGAATATTATTCAATACCTGACACAGCTGTGCCTCAGATTGAGAGCTGAATAAATACACATAGAAACTGTAACCTTTGCTAGAAAAGAAAAATTTGCCTAAATTCTTCTGTGTCAAACTTGAGGAAACAGTATCACACTTGACAATACCTGGATTCAAAATGAAAGGCTTTATATAACAAACTGCAGCAGATTTAAAAAGTGACTTTATATAGCATCTTTAATAATTTTGTATCTTAAAAGATTACATGTATTCCATATTTTCTGTTTTTTTAAGACATTGTTTTGTTTTCTTTTGTTTTTTCCTTCTCTTACATGTTAGTCTTTTATCTGTTAGTCTGTGTATTAGTATTGAGAACATTTTTCAAGATCTTTGATAAGACTTCCAAGTGAATTTATCTTCTAAGATATTATTTGCTACCAGCAAGTGGTTGAATTTCTATATTTCCTATCTTGGCTACTAAAATTAAGAAAGAAACCCTTTCTATGTTTAACATCTGTCATTTGTTGAATAGGATAAAAAATTAGATACCTATCTTTTTGCAGTTTTTTACATCTTTAAAAGTGCTTTTTAAGAATAAAGGATAGAGCTTCCCTGGTGGCACAGTGGTTGAGAGTCCACCTGCCGATGCAGGGGACGTGGGTTCGTGCCCCGGTCTGGGAGGATCCCACATGCCACGGAGCGGCTGGGCCCGTGAGGCATGGCCGCTGAGCCTGCGCATCCGGAGCCTGTGTTGTGCAACGGGAGAGGCCAACAGTGAGAGGCCCACGTACCGCAAAAAAGAACAAATAAAATAAAATAAAGGATAGGTAATCATATATTAAAAATGTACAAGTATTGTATAATTGTTATTACTTTTTAATCATATATTAAAAATGTATATTGTATAATTGTTATTACTTTTAAGAGTCATAGTTATATTCTTCAATTCTCTTTAAAGTGGAATTTCTAAGCTAATGAGGCAGTAATTTGAAGGAGCTTTATTATTCTGTCAAAAATATTCTAAGCCAGTCGATTTTGATAAAAAATTAACACAAAAAATAACTACTTTTTAGACACATATATCACCCTGTGTTTAAGTGATTTTTTTTTAACATCTTTATTGGAAAAGTGATTTTGAAACTTAGAAATACACCCCTTTTTCTTTAAGACTTTCCATTCTTTATAAATCTATTGTTGTGAGATTTGGATTAATTACTTTATTTGATAAATACTTAGCATTAACTGTGTTCCATACACCATATACATTGGTGAAAAATATACCTATGATCTCTTCCCTCATGAAATTCAATGTAGTGGGAGAGACATATATTTAAACAGTAATCACAAATAAATTTATTATTGCAAATTTTGCTATTAAGAGTTTTCCTCAGAGAGATAGTCACAGGTAGCACCTAATTTATTTTAGAGGTCTTAGGAAACATCTCTAGAAGGTGGCATTTGTGTTAAGACCTGAAAGATAAAAATAATCTACCTTTGCTAAGTGTTGGGGAAAGGGTAGGAATGGCCTTTGTGTTTGAGGAACAGGAAGAAGGGTAGAGTGACTGAGGCATGTGGGCCTGGGAGAAACACGTAAGTAAGGTTGGAAAGGTAGGAGGGATGGAATGATGAAGGGCCTTACAGTTCAGGGTGACCAATTTGTTATTTCCAATGCAATTATGTTTTAGGCAGTGACTTTTTTTTAAATTAATTAATTAATTTCTGGCTGTGTTGGGTCTTGGTTGCTGCGCGTGGGCTTTCTCTAGTTGTGGCAAGTGGGGGGCTACTCTTCGTTGCGGTTCACGGGCTTCTCGTTGCGGAGCATCGGCTTGAGGCACACAGGCTTCAGTAGTTGTGGTACACGGGCTTAGTTGCTCTGCAGCATGTGGGATCTTCCCAGACCAGGGATTGAACCCGTGTCCCTTGCATTGGCAGGCGGATTCTTAACCACTGCCCCACCAGGGAAGTCCAGCAGTGACTTTTTTTTTAAGTGTTACTTTCAAAGAGTACAATAGGGCTTCCCTGGTGGCGCAGTGGTTGAGAGTCCGCCTGCCGATGCAGGGGACACGGGTTCGTGCCCCGGTCCAGGAAGATCCCACATGCCGCAGAGCGGCTGGGCCCGTGAGCCATGGCTGCTGGGCCTGCGCGTCCGGAGTCTGTGCTCCGCAACGGGAGAGGCCACAACAATGAGAGGCCCACGTACCACCAAAAAAAAAAAAAAAGAGTACAATAGGTAACACAATGATAAGCCATTTTTCTGTCCCTGACTCCCCATTCCCTTTGGAATTCTTTTTAGAGGCAGCTGCCCTTACTAGTTTTTTTGAGGAGGGATTTTGTTGTTTGTTTTTGTGTGTTTAATTTTACTTTTATCCTTCCAGAGTTTTTCTATGCACATAGAAATATATATGCATATACATCTTTTTATTTTTAACACAAACAATAGCTTACCATACATACTGCTCTGATCTTTGTATTTTGTTCACTTGACAAAATATCCTAGTCTTTTTACATCAGTATATATAGATTTATTTTGTCAATAATTGCATGGTATTTGCTTACACACTGCTTGATAATTGTTTTTCTAGTCATCTGCTACCATAAAGAGCATTTCAGTGGACTTTTTTGTACATCTGTTCTCACATGGAGATACATTTTAGGTTAAATTCTACTGTCATGAATATCTAAATAGATATGTTATAGGAAAGATTTGTAGATATGCTCCAAACTTTAGACCACTGGATCAACAGCTCAGGCAGCATTAAATCTGAACTCAAGAGATTTCTCTAGAAAATACGTGACTCCCTGTGGAGGCTGTGCTTCCAGAAGCCTTCATAGTATTTTGTATAAAAGCAGGTACATGTGAGAGATGAGTTTATAGATGGCAAGCAAACCCCATACCCTAGTTACGGCCGTAATAGAGATTTAAGTTTTTATGAATAAGAGTATCAGAAAATGTTTTTCTTATCTCTATATAATGTTCCTTTTGTCCACATTTATTTCATCCGAGTGTGCTTGATTATGGCGTCAGGATTTCTTTTAAGAAACAGGAAAGTGGGAGGTTGGGGTTAGCAGATGTAGGCTTTTATATATGCAACAGATAAGTGCCTACTCTATGGCACAGAGAACTGTGTTCAGTATCCTGTGATAGACCATAGTGGAAAGAATTTTTTAAAAAAGAATGTATATATATGTATAACTGAATCACTTTGCTGTACAGCAGTAACTAACACAACTTTGTAAATCAACTATACTTCAATTAAAAAAGAAAAAAAGGAAAAGAAACCGGGAAAAACACTCACCTCCGAAGTATTTGAGGATTCTCACTGATCACTTGTGATGTTCTGTCGTTATTCACTTTAACACTTCCAATAAAAGAAATGCTCAGTGGGATTCAGAGTTCACTATGACTCTCATTTGGGAGTTGCTGTACTTTAGAGTGACTTGCCTGTGTAAACATGACCGCTTTGGCTTTGGAGCCAAATATGGGTTTAAATTCCTACTCTACTACTTCTAGTTGTGTGACTTGGGGCAAGTTACTGAATCTCTCTAAGGCTTAACATCTTTCCTTATAAAATGAGGGATGAGAATAATAATGTTCTGAGAGTTAAATGAAGTAATATATATAAAGAACGTGGCACAGTTCTTAACACATTCTGAGTTTTTAATAAATATTAGCTGCTATTAAAGTCATCTGAGCTGATGAGTATCATTAGTATAGATTGGATTTTCAGTTCAATGAACTCTCAGATTCCTGTCGTGCCCAGATACTTCAGAGTAAACAATATCCAGCCTTTGAAAACTGTCAGTATTTTCAAAGCACAGGTAGTTACCCATTTTGGCCTAGATTGTTTAGTCAAAATGTTAATTAAATAATTAAAAATTAATCCAAGGCATTCATTTCTTTCTCTTCCTACTAGAGCATTACCAAATAATTGAATTTTAATTTAGCAGAAAAGAAGGCTATTAATGTACAGGTCAGTAAGTTCTTCTTGATTTTTAAAATACAAAGCCTTTAGATTTTAGGAAAATGTACAAAAAGAATTTCAGAAAGCAGCTTGCAGTAGACCAAACATTTTATCTAAAGTCAACCGTAAACAAAGAAGGAACTATGATTCTGAGATAAAATACAAAACATATTTGTAATAGGAAAGAGTTTGAAATGCAGCCAAGCAAAATCACAGTTCACAGATTCAGAAATTCATAACAAGAGATGGACAAAGCAAGGTTAGAAGACTAGTGGATAGTAAGTGGTTTGGAAGACAAGTAATCTTTGGAGAGCTCAAAACCTGTCAGAGGTGGATAGGAATGAACAGAATACCAACTTCTAAAATGTGTTGGATGTATAGAAAACCAGGGTATGTAAGACAAGTTTGGATGATAAAATAATTTGGCTGAACTGTCTTCATCCTGAGTGTACTGAAGATAGATTTATGAAGAGTTTAATTGTAATAGTTGAGGTGGGAAATGATTAAGCTATGAAGAGTAGTTTTGAGTCCAAATTAGTATAGGTTCTGACAGTATTCCAGGGAGAAATGACAAGGTTTTTGCCAAAAAAGAAAGATGATGTTGATGTCAATGATCTTTCAAAATGTTCTTGTATTTCCAAGGCAGTGTGGAGGTATGCTCAGTATCCATCTCATAAAGATGAGCCGTATGGGTTTTTCTATTTGAATAATAGCTAAGTTGTTAAGGAAATAAAACATTTTTATTGTGATGAATTAAATATTTGACCTATTTTACTTCATTTTTGGGGGGAGCTAAAATTTTCATTGTAGAATGGACATTGAAGTTGTTTTATATAATCCATTGGCGTGTATAAACTTAAACTATTGAATAATTCCAAGAACATGCTTCCAAAACTTTTTACAGTAGTTGATCATAAATAAACCTTGGGGTTTATGTGCTCTCCTGTTGAGTGTAAGTTGGGCTCACTGACAAACTGTTTTTCAGGTATAGTATGTTACAGATTACATGAAGTGAAATGTGCGTAAATCTTAATTTACTGTGCTAAGTATTCCCTAATATTAACATAGAACTTCATTTTAAAAATACCTGATGATTCCCAAAGTATAAGCAAAGACAAAATTAATGAATTGATGACTTGCTCATAGTATTCTATATGTATAAAATGATATATCTTATATATCAAATTGAATTTTTATCTGAACCAGGTATTGCTAATTTAATGAAAATCAGTTTTTAGGCATCCAAATTCTGCATATATGATTAGTTTTCTGATGTTTCCTGTGTCTCCTCTGTATGCTCCCCTTCCTCAATCATTGAGTCTCTCTCTGGGCTCTCATCACTCATCATCTCTCATTTCTCTTTCCTTGGTCTTGCTCCCCCCACCTCCCCTTTTTATTGAGAAATAACTGACATACGATCGCTGTGTAAGTTTAAGGCCTACAGCATTATGGTTTGATTTACCTATATTGTGAAATGATTACCACAATAGGTTCAGCTAACATCCATCCTCTCGTATAGACATAATAAAAAGAAAAGAAAGAAAAATCGTTCTCCTTGTGATAAGAACCTAGGGTTAACTCTCTTAACAACTTCGCTCTATATCATGCAGCAGTGTTAGCTATAGTCATCATGTTGTATGTTAACATCCTTGGTACTATTTTATCTTATAACTTGAAGTTTGTATCTTTTGACCTCCTTCAAATTCCCCTTCTCCATACCTCCCACCTCTGTTAACCTCAAATCTGATCTCTTTTTCTATGAGCTCTTTGTTTGTTTTTTTCAGATTCCACATATAAGTGAGAACATACACTTTTTATCTTCCTTTGTCTGACTTATTTCAGTTAGCATAGTGCCTTCATGGTCCATCCATGTCATTAGGTTGTTGCAAATGGTAGGATTTCCTTATTTTTAAATGGCTGAATAATATTCCATTATGTATACACACACACACATATACACCACAACTTTATGCTTTATTCATTCATCCATTCATGGACACTTAAGTTGTCTCCATGTCTTGGCTATTGTAGATAATGCTGCTATGAACATGGAGGTGCAGATATCTTTTAAAGTTAGTGCTCTTGTTTCCTTTGTATATATTTTCAGAAGGGGAATTGCTGGATCATCAGGTAGTTCTATTTTTTATTTTTATAGGATTCTCCATGCTGTCTTCCATAGTGGTTATACCAGTTTACAATCCCTCTCACAGTGTATAGGGTTCCCTTCCCTTTTCTCCACATCCATGCCAGCACTTGTTATCTCTTGTCTTTCTGATGATAGCCATTCTAATAGGCATAAGATAATATCTTATTGTGGTTGTGATTTACATTTCCCTAATGACTTGTGATGTTGAGCATCTCTTCATGTACCTATTGGCCTTTTGTGTATCCTCTTTGGAGAAATGTCTATTCAGGTGTTTTGAAAATTTCTTAATTGGATTATTTGGTTTTTTGCTATTGAGTTATATGAGTCCTTTTTTAAATTTTTATTTATTTTATTTTATTTTTGGCTGCGTTGGGTCTTCATTGCTGCATGCAGGCTTTCTCTAGTTGTGGCGAGTGGGGGCTACTCTTCGTTGTGGTGCACAGGCTTCTCATTGCGGTGGCTTCTCTTGTTGCAGAGCACAGGTGCTAGGCATGCGGGCTTCAGGAGTTGTGGCACGTGGGCTCCATAGTTGTGGCTCATGGGCTCTAGAGCACAGGCTCAGTAGTTGTAGCGCATGGGCTTAGTTGCTCTGCGGCACGTGGGATTCTCCCAGACCAGGGCTCGAACCCATGTCCCCTGCATTGGCAGGCGGATTCTTAACCACTGTGCCACCAGGGAAGCCCCGAGTCGTATGAGTTCTTTGTGTATTTGTATCCTTATCAGATACATGGTTTGCGAGTATTTTTTCACATTCTGTAGGGTTTTTTTTTTCACTTCGTTGATGGTTTCTTTTGCTCTGCAGAAGGTTTTTCGTGTAATGTAGTCCCACTTGTTTATTTTTTATCCTGTTCATTGTGCTTTAGGTATCATATCCAAAATATCATTACCAAGACCCACAGCAAGGAGCTTTTATTCCTATGTTTTCACCTAAGGAGTGTCGTGTTTAGGTCTTAAATTTAAGTTTTTATCCATTTTGAGTTAATTTTTATGAGTGGTGTAAGATAGGGGTCTGTTTTTATTCTTTTACATGTGAATATCCAGTTTCCAGCACAATTTATTGAAGAGACTCTCTTTTCCCCATTAAATATTCTTGGCTCCCTTGTCAAATATTAGTTGACTATATATGCTTGGGTTAATTTCTGGGCTCTATTCTATTTCATTGTTCTGTTTGTCTGTTTCTATGCCAATACCATGTTGTTCTGATGAGTATAACTTGAAATCAGTAAGTGTGGTACCTCCTGCTTTGTTCTTCTTTCTCAGGATTGCTTTGGCTATTTGGGGTCTCTTGTTGTTACATATAAATTTTAGGAGTTTTTTTTTCCACTTCTATAAAAAATGCCATTGGAATCTTGATAGGCATTGCACTAAATCTACAGATGGCTTTGGGTAGTATGGATATTTGAACACTATTCTTCCAGTCCATGAACACAGGATATTTTTCCATTTATTTGTGTCTTCTTTGATTTCTTTCTTCAGCATATTGCAGTTTTCAGTGTAGGGATCTTTCACCTCCTTGGTTAAGTTTATTCCTAAGTATATCATTGTTTTTGATGCTATTGTAAGTGAGATCATTTCATTTGTTTTTCAGATAAGTCATTCATGTATAGACACACTACGGATTTTTATATGTTAATTTTGTATACTGCAGCTTTACTGAATTCGTTGGTTAGAGCTAACAGTTTTTTGGTTGAGTCTAAGATTTTCTGTACATAAAATCATGTCATCTGGGCTTCCCTGGTGGTGCAGTGGTTAAGAATCTGCCTGCCAATGCAGGGGACACGGGTTCCAGCCCTAGTCCAGGAAGATCCCACATGCCACAGAGCAACTAAGCCTGTGCACTAAAACTACTGAGCCTGTGCTCTAGAGTCCACGAGCCACAACTACTGAGCCCACGTGCCGCAACTACTGAGCCCACATGCCGCAACTACTGAAGCCCACGCACCTAGAGCCCGTACTCCACAACAAGAGAAGCCACTGCAATGGGAAGCCCATGCACTGCAACAAAAAGTAGCCCCTGCTAGCCACAACTAGAGAAAAGCCCGCGTGCAGCAACAAAGACCCAACGCAGCCAAAAATAAAATAAATAAAATTTTTTAAAAATCATGTCATCTGCAAATAAAGACAATTTTGCTTCTTCCTTTCCAATTCTTTTATTTCTTTTTCTTGCCTGATTGTTCTGGCAAGGACTTCTAGTACTATGTTGAATAGGAGTTGTGAGAATGAGTACCCATGTCTTGTTCCTGATCTTAGAGGAAAAGCTTTCAACCTTCCATCATTAAGTATAACATACATACTTATATGTGGGCTTATCATATATGGCCTTTATTATGTTATGTTCCTTCTACACCTTACTGTTAACAGTTTTCATTAAGAATGGATGTTGAATTTTGTCAAATAGCTTTTCTGTGTCTATTGAGATGATTATATGATTTTTTTCTTTCATTCTATTAATGTGATGTAGCACATTGATTTTGCATATGTTGAACCTTTCTTTCATCCCAGGTATAAATTCTACTTGATCATAATTAATGATCCTTCACCTCTCTTAAATGTGTCTGCCTTTTAGTCACTGTCCTTAATATCAGCTACCTTGTCTGAATTTTATGCATTGTCTTTAATAAGAATTTAAAACATTATTAAAAGCAAGAATGAAACCACATAGTGCCAGATTTTAACAATAGTACTAAAGTTTAAAAAGTTGAGACATTTTGGGTCAAAAATGTTTCTGAATCAATCTGTGAGAGAGTCAGGTATCAGAGAGGGTTATTCCAAGAGAAGTTGCATTTAAAGCACAGGATCAATTGTAATGAAGTTTGTTTAGGTTTTCACACCATTTTGATTTTCCCTTACTATGTAAATTAACTGCTAAATCCAGTCTAGTATGGCCATTTAAACAGAAATCCTTAAAAAAAAATCTTAAGGTAAGGTAAGATAATCTCTTACTGTATCAAGAATTACGGCACTCAGAATAATTTTTTAAAATTATATACATCTCTTATTAATGGAAATTACTTTCAAAAAAAAGCAGGCTGTGGAATTTAATTTTTCAACAATATTCTCCCTATTTACCACCCACATAAAAAGATAATATCAATTTGTTACGGATCATTTACATTGCAAGGCCTTTTGGAAACTCTGTCCTTAAGCCTAATAGAAGCAGACCACTTGCTCTGGGCCACCCATCAGGGCAATACTCCTGGTTTCCTGGGCCCATTTTCTGGACAGGTCAAGGGCCCATCTTTCCCCTTCCATCTAGTTTTACTACCTTGTCATTAACTTACTTATTTGACTTTCTTTCCTCCGTGGCCAATAATCTGTCTGCATATCATTTGGCTAACAACAGCCAAACAGAAATAAAGGAATAATGACAGAAGAATGTATATCATACAACAAATATTATTATTGTTTTTCTTTAACTTTTTCAAATTTGATAAGAGGACTTTATTTTATAAAGGACTTTAAACATATTATTGGGTTAGTTATTCATAATTATAAATAAACCTGATTTGTTTTACCCTATATAGTATTGAAGCATTACTATAGTTTTCATTTTTAAGAAGAGGAAATTGTGACTCAAAGATTATTTAGTGTAAGCGTGTAAATCAAGAGTTTCTGAAATAAACTAGCAATCACCAGTATCCCCAGAGGGTTGTAAAGGTTCAAGGTTGGGGCCACGGATTAGCTGGGAGTGGTCCACCAGCTGTGAGAAGAACACCTAGAGTATAAGAATAATAAAGGAACAAAATTGAAGACATATACTACTAGTGACATCCCTCTTTGCTTCATATTATACAGCAATTAGGGATTCAAGAATATGTCCATGGAATCTATAACGTGTTGCAGGAGTGGTGATCTTGAAAATAATGCTTATGGAGAAGCTGGTAGTATATTAGTTCATTACTAACCAGAACTTTTTTTCACTCCTTATTGTCAAGAAGGTGATTAAAATCCGTATGACTAACTTAATGGTGCATTATTTATATATAACCGTCTCTGGGTAGTTTCTCTACATCTTTTTTAAAATGAGTAGTCACTGTCTGACTTCCAGTTTCTTCTTTTTTCTCAGTCAGCTTGGATAGTTCTGCAGAATCAGGCCAGGTCACACTAATGTCCTTTCCTCTTGGGCTTCCCTCAAGAAAGATGTATGTGTTTACTGACTTCTCTCCTTTCCCATCATCAAGCAATGAGATTAAGAAAGTGATGCACTGCTTTAGAGTAGACAACTGTTGTAAAAACTAGGTATATACTCAGTAAATATTTACTAAGTCACTCTTACATGATGAACATAGTTACTCACTAGGAATATAAAATACCATAAGTCTTTGCCCTGTAGGAGTTGGTCTGTAGGAGTTTACATCTAGAAAATTTTGCCTCCAGCAGATTTAAATAGAATGTCCACATTATATCTCATATTCGAATACTGTCAAAATTGGTTCCTATGTAACATTAAAGTCCGTGAGAGAAGATAACTGTAAACTGCATTTTAAAATAGAGTTACCAGGTGAATATTTTTGCCATAATTATCACCTGTTCTCTAGGATGAAAGGAAGAGAACAAAGTGAAACTGCATTCATTTTATTTCTTGTTCCCATATATTTACAGACTCTGTGATATCTTAAATCTTTTCACAACCATACCCACCAAGCTGAATACCAGATTGAGTGAATGATGGGTGGCTTTTAAAGATAAATTTGTACGAAATACACTTTTCTGTTTTTTCCAGTAGTAGTGGAAGAAGAATAAATACATTTTGACCAGAATCTGTTTTATCTTACTTGAATAGCATAGACCTATTTAAAATCAACTGAAGAAGATGTTGTGGTTATGGAAGCATCCTAACCACTGCTGCTACACCAGGGGAGAAGGGAAGAGAGAAGAAATAGTCCATAACAGTGAAGGAAAACTTCTCTGGGGGTGATACATATATATAACACTTTCTTCTGTATAGGAAAGTGGAGAGAGATTGGGAAATTGTTGAAGGCTTTTTTTTTTTTTTTTTTTTTTCTTTTTGCGGTATGCGGGCCTCTCACTGTTGTGGCCTCTCCCGTTGCGGAGCACAGGCTCCGGATGCGCAGGCCCAGCGGCCATGGCTCACGGGCCCAGCCGCTCCGCGGCATATGGGATCCTCCCAGATCGGGGCATGAACCCGTATCCCCTGCATCGGCAGGCGGACTCTCAACCACTGCGCCACCAGGGAGGCCCTGTTGAAGGCTTTTTTGACGTAGGGTGACTCCAGATTAGTGCTCTAAAGTATGGAATGAAAAGTATTCTTTCATCATAAGTCTTGAATGTCTTATGGTATGGTATTACACCATATTTACTGAGTGAATGAATTGCAAAATGCAGTAATAGTAATTTCAGGTTTTTTTCTCATTTTTTCCTAGCATTAATAAGAGATGTCCTCATTTTGTGCAGCTGTAAGTCTGTAAGATAAACAGTGTCCTGGTTATAGAAGGAAGACTTATCCATATAGATACTAGAACCCATAGGCAAAATTCTGGCTTGAGTGTACTGTAGCCAGGCAAGAAAACGATACCTGGAAAAGGTTATAGCTACCCCAGAGAAATCTATTCAAGGCAGAAGGTGTCCTGTCAGATTACATCCTGCAGATTTTTAGGGCACCCTTTCCCCTATGTGCATTGCCCTGTAGTGCGCTGTCAGATACGACAGCTGAGCCACTGGCAACTCTATAGCTCCCTTTGTCCTCCTGACCCCACTGCTGGACTAAATGCCAACATGTGCTCTTGAAGCCCTTTCTGGCAATGTGGGGATTAACTTAAAGAAGCTCATTTCCTTCTGTCATTCTATCCACATTGTTTGGACCATGCTCTTACTATGGTCTACGTTTATGGTTATGAGTTCGGTAGTTTAATAAAACTGGTGTCTTTCTTGATAAATAACAATTATTTTTTGTTCCCGGGTATAATGATAAAGTATAACCAAAATGAAAATAAAATCCCAGTTATACTCGGCATTTTTCTCTCTGCTTGCTCATTGAGCTTGTATTCATGTCACAAAATGAAAATAATATCCAATAAGAAATAACCAACAATAACTTGAAGAGAATGCCCATATAATCTAATAATCTAAATCTTTTGTTGGTCTCTCTGTGACATTTAACCTATCACTTTAATGAAAATAGTTTTAATTGACTATTTGAACTTCGTGTTGAACGAAGTGACTTACCTACTGGGCTGTGGACTGTGCCTTCTGGAAGTTTATGATAAAATACTTGGAGTACCCCATGTGAGTGGTTTTGAGAAGGTCACATAGATAATAACTTAACAAAAAAATCTATATAAACAGCTAGTGAAATATTTACTGTTTGTAAAAGCGAAGTTTGGGGGTTATGAAGGGATACAGGCTGCATTACTCATTTCGAATTGGTGATATTGGTAAAAGTCATCTTTTGTTGAATGAGGAAGAAAGATGCTTAAGGATTTTACATCTGAATAATGGGAGTGAATTAGCTGGCAAACTATAAGGCAGGATGATTCCATTTTCTTCCTAGAGTTTGATATCTAAAAACAAAGTTCTCACTAATCCCAAAGTGAACGACTAAGAGTTCAGGTTAAAGCACTAACAGTAAAGGTTAAATGATAGAGGCAAGGAAGAGGATTATAAATTGGATATGCAGAATAAAGTATGTTAATAAAGAAATCATTATTCTCAGGTTGCTTGAATGAGATTTCAGAGAAACGATGACACTGGTGATTGGGATGGGGAGAGTCAGGAATGGAGGAGAACCGCTGAGCAGCTCCAGCTTTATCAACAGGTCATACAGATGACAGTGCCAGAGCCCTGGCATAGAGAGAGATGATATTGGGGGTAAGAGTGGAAGGCTTCTATAGTAAATAAAATTTGACTGCGTGCACCCTATCCAAAGCAGAGCATATTAAGACTAGGAACCCAGAGATGGTGACTGAATAATGCTCACTGTCTGTTACACTGCACTTCTGGCTCTAGATTGGAACTTAGAGGTCAGTCTAGCCCAGTCCCTTTATGTAATGGGTGAAATCCAGAGAAATTGAATGATTTACCTAAATTCCTACAACTAATTACTAACAAAGTTGGAATGAGAAGACAGTCTGCAAGTTTATGTAGTAAAACCCTATTAAAGTTAATCTTAAAGATGTATAGAAACTTTTTTTCCCTTTAGATAACTAAAATTTTACTGAATGCATGGTTATCTCTTTCCTGAAAGTACTTATCCTAGGAAAACCATTTAAGTCAAATTATTTTAATAAAACTTTTTTTCCCACTTAGATTTGAGAACATTCAGCATCATTGGGAACCCATTTCATGATGATCTGAATTAGTAGGAATATCTGTTTATGGCCAAACATTCTTGTGCTTTTGGAGGATCATAATTGTTTCTAGCACAGACTCACATTCTACCAGAAAAACTCCAAAGAAGGCATTAATTTTTATTTTATATCCAAAATCAAGTTTAAAGAAAAAGATATTTTCGATATTAGAGTGAACCCAATTTAGTTTTTCCTCCTAAGCAGTTACCCAGGAGAAAACATCAGTATTCATCATCAGTAGTGCCAGTTTAGCATAAAAAATTCAGCAACCTGAAAATAGAAACAAACACATACAGAAATGTGAGTCTTTGTTCTGTGGATGTTTACTTCTCATGAGCTCTTTGTTTTAATTTATATCTTTCGCTTTTAAGGTAAATACAGGTACTTCTCCTTTGTTTTCCCCCCACTGAAATCCTGCTCCATCCTTTACAGCCTTACCTACTTGCTGAATCTTTCTCCAGTTCCATAAGTCAGATTTCATGTGTGTTTCTGAACTATTACAACATATTACTTGTGTATATATTTAGCTACTATTTCACTGTGTCTTTTAATGTAGTTTATTTCTGAATTTTTTATCTTCCTTATTAGATTGAGAACCACTGGAAGAGAGTATCCATTAATCTTTAGTAGGCCTTCAGCAATTTACATGGAATCTATGGAATTGGATTAAGCACTTCCACTTTTTTTAGGCTTAGTTTTTCTGCTGTAAAGTCCTTTGAACATTACTCTTTCCTGTCTCCTTTCTTGATGGAGCTCTGCCTCTGCCTAATGTATCACAGGAGACTCTCTGTGAGGCAGCTGGCAGAAGAGCTTATTAACTGTCTCCCTTGAGAGGCTGTAGACAGGGCAGCCTGCCAGAAGGCCTCCACAGCCCCTTCACACGTGGAAGAGTTTGGTCACGTGTGCCCCACCTGACACACGACAAGCACATGTCCTTTCAGGACACAGTCACTGCTCTATGCCTGGAAAACTGCTATAGCCGAGAGAATTCTGATCTCTAGACAGCACACATGGACTTGAGACCCAGTACTTCCCCTTTGTAGTATATTCTTGGGAAAGTCAATTAATGCTTAAAGTGTTGTTAAGAGAATTCAGTGAGATAATGCCTGTGCCAGCACATGTAAACTATTAAATACATGCAAGACACTTTTAATATTAAACTCCTCAACCGAGGGTTTTACTTATTAGGGAAGACAAATATTTTTTCCTGATTCTCACTGAAATCCCAAGTGTAGGGGGGCTAACTCCTTGTAATAAGATATTGCCAAACTAAGATATTTGCTGTACTTTATTAGAATGTCAACAGTCCTATTCTATATTTGCCTAAGGTAGATCAAGTTAAGCCAATTTAATGTGCTAGAAAATTCATCCATCCTAGGAAATTTTTATACCTCTAAAATCTCTTATTCAATATGAGAAACCATCTTTTTATCATTGATTATTCATCACTGTAGAAATATGTCAGACTCATCACAAGTACTCACTTTGTATTTTTTTTATTCTAAACGGTAAGCAACATAGCTTTTGTGCTCTAAGCAAAAAGGGAGATAAATTTTCCTGATGCAGATATTTGAAGGTGGAAAGATAGTGTGAACTCACACATGAGGATTTCTCTTAGTATTTTTGAAGAAATAATTTAGACGTAGTATCCTGGCACACAAAACATAACCCTTACTTGTAACCTGAAGTTACACGAGAAATAACATTCTTATTTCATTTTTTTTTAAAAAAAGCTTTTTACATATTTGAAAGCAGCTTTGATATCATCTCAGAATTCTTTTTGTCAGATTATTAGAACAAGTTCACTTAACTTTTTTGTACTACATGTAACATGCCTTTTGTGTCTTCATCCAAATTCTTGCCAAAATTTTTGAAAATGAGAGGATTAAGCATGGAATTCCAAGTCATACTTGATCACTTCCTGACAAATCTCCATCAATCCCCAAATCAAGATTCCATGGCTATCATTGTTCAACCTACAGATCCACTTAGCTATAATTCTGTCTAGCTCACTTCATCTCCATTTCTACCAAGTGATTACAATGATGAGTCAAATGACTTGCTGAAATCTTGTTGTATTTATGACCTTCCTCTGATCTACATTTTTTTGGTATAAAAAAAAATCTAGTAAGCTTTTTATTAAAGTATGTTGAGAGGTACTCTTCCATTGATCTCTTGCATTCCTACTCATCTTACTGGGTATGTCAAAAATGCAAGGCCCTGACTGATCTTTACCTAGGCCATTTCTCAGGGATGTGTTTGTTGTGAGCAGCTTCTAGGGATAAGGTAGTGTCTTCCTCTCAGACCAGGCTTGCTTACTGCCTGCTATAAAACGGCAGCTTTCCCAAACTCATTGTTCCTCTCCTGAAACACATCCAGCTCTGTGTGCAGGCATCCATCGGGGCTTATCCACAACACCCCCATGCTGTGCTGTGAGTAATAAAGGTCTTCATCTCTGACCCATGAAAAAGTAACAGTCTAACTTATTAGCTTATAAATAGGATGAAGTACTAGATCAAACAAAATATAACACAGAAGAGTACACAAATTATAGAGCTCAAATTATCACAAAGCATACACTCCCATGGTAACCATTTTCCTGACTTATAGATTAGTTTTGGCTGTTCTTGAACTTTGTATAAATGGAATCAAACCTTTATCTCAGAGGGAGACACTACTGAACTATATACTTAAAAATAGTAAAGATGCTAAATTTTATGTATTTTTTTAACCATAATGAAAATGGTTTTTATTTTAAATTAAAGAAAAAGTCAATTCCTTGGCTTACCTCTTCACCTTTTTTTAAAATTTTTTTATTGGAATAGAGTTGATTAACAATGTTGTGTTAGTTTCAGGTGTACAGCAAAGTGATTCACTTATATATATATATACATGTATCTATTCTTTTTCAAATTCTTTTCCCATTTAGGTTATTACAGGGTAGCTGTTCACTTTTTTTTTAATGTTTATTTTTTTTAATTTTATTTATTTTTTTATTTTTTTTATTTTTATTTTTTTTTAATTTTTTTTTTGCGGTACGCGGGCCTCTCACTGTTGTGGCCTATCCCGTTGCAGAGCACAGGCTCCGGACGCGCAGGCTCAGCGGCCATGGTTCACGGGCCTAGCCGCTCCGCGGCATGTGGGATCTTCCTGGACCGGGGCACAAACCCGTGTCCCCTGCATCGGCAGGCGGACTCTCAACCACTGCGCCACCAGGGAAGCCCCTAAATTTTATTTATTTTCCTTATTTTTTTGGCTGCATTGGGTCTTAGTTGCAGCACACGGGATCATCCCGTGCAACACACGGGATCTTCATTGAGGCGTGCAGGATCTTTCGTTGTAGCACTCAGTCCCTTGCAGTGCTCGGGCTTCCCTCTAGTCGTGGCGCATGGGCTCCAGAGCGTGTGGGCTCTGTAGTTTGCGGCACGTAGACTCTCTTGTTGAGGCGCGCCAGCTCAGTAGTTGTGGCATGGGGGCTTAGTTGCCCCATGGCATGTGGGATCTCAGTTCCCCGACCAGGGACTGAACCCATGTCCCCTGCATTGGAAAGTGGATTCTTTACCACTGGACCACCAGGGAAGTCCCTGTTCACTTTTTATAATGATGTATGTATGCCTTTCTCTCTCTGTCTCTCTCTTTCTTTCTCTTTATGGTTACTGCTTTCTAAGTTCTAAAAAATCTTCACCTTTACCAAGATCACAAATGTATTTCCTATGTTTCCTTCTCAGAGCTTTAAACTTTAGGTCTATAGATCACTTGAAATTAATTTTGTGTAGGTGTGAGGTAGAGATTGGGGTCTGTTTTTCCACAACAGTTATCGAGTTCTTCCACTACCAGTTCTTTAAAATGGTATATGAATTCTTTACCAGAATTTTCTTTTCCCATTGAATTGCTTTGGTGTCTCATGTAGTATATGAATCGGCCATAAGTAGGTGGGTTTATTTCTCGACTCTGTTCTGTTCCATTGATCTACTTGATTATCCTGAAGCCAAAACGTACTCCCTTGACTGTAACTTTATAGTAATTCTTAAAATTGGGTAGTCTGTCTCTTCCCAATTGGCCCTTTTTTTTTATCACTATTCTCTATTCTAGATCTTCTGCATTTCCATGTAAAAATTTATAAGCAGCTTGTGAAATCAAACCAAAAAGCCTGCTTGGAACTTGGTTGGGATTGTACTTGATCAGTTTGGGGAAAGTTGACTCTTAACACTCAATATTAATCTTCCAATCCATGGACTGGGTATATTGTTCCATTTAATTTGCACTTCTTTAATTTCTCAACAGTGTTTTGTAGTTGTCAGTGTAAAAGTGTAACACATCCCTGTCTAAAAGTATTTCTAAGTATTTTGGGTTTTGATGCTGTTATAAAGGATATTCTGATTTCAGACTATCCCCTCTTTATTCAGCCAGTGCAGTTGAAGGTGAATTATAGACAGTTAAGATAGCCCCAGGTGGATGAAATGATCAAGAGCTCCTTCAGAAATGACCGATCTCTTACAGAGAGAAGCACTAGAGAAAGATACCTGTACTGAGACATGTGGTTTATCTAAAGAATCAAGTGTTACTGACAGTGAGCCAGGAAGTCAGGAGAGTTTCTGCTGTACGCTACCTCAGATTTCTGATGAGCAATTTTAAAATGTGTATATTTTGTTCTCTGATGAGTGAGGATGGCAGTTAGTATTTGACATGAAAGTAGAGACAGAAACAGTCAGACTTTGCATAAGTAGCAGACATTGGATGGGGAGGATAGAAGGAAATTTGTGATCTCAGTGTAAGTGTGTTTTATGTGTAAATATGATACAAAGGTGATTCAACATATGAAAATCCATGAATGTAAGATACCACATTAACAGAATAAAGAACAAAAGTCACAGGATCATCTCAAATGATGCAAGAAAAATATTTGACAAAATTCAACACTTTTTCATGATAAAAACACTCAATAAACTAGGAATAAAAAAATTATTTCAACATGATAAAGATCATATGGAAAAAAGCTCAGGGCTAACATTATACTCTGTGGTGAAAAACTGAAAGCTTGTTCCTCTAAGATCAGGAACAAGTTAAAGGTGCCCATTCTTACCACTTCTATTTAACGTAGTACTGGAAATCCTATAACAGCACTCAAAAGTCAGTTGTGTTATTATACAATAATAATGAACAATCCTAAAAGGAAATTAAGAAAATAATCCCATTCACAATAGCATCAAAAAGAATAAATTGTGTAGGAATAAACTTAACTGACGAAGTGAAAGACTTGAAAGACTTGTACACTGAAATTATAAAACGTTGCTGAAAGAAATTAAGACATGCAAAAAATGGAAAGACATCCTGTGTTTATGAATTGGAAGACTTAATATTATTAAAATGTTCATAGTACTCAATGCAATCTACAGATATGGTGCACTCCCTACAAAATCCCAATGGCATTGTTTTTGCAGAAATAGAAAAAAAATCCTAAACTTCACATGGAACATCAAAGGACCCAGTATAGCCAAACCATACTATTGAGAAAGAAGTAAAAATTTAGAGGCTTCACACTTCATGATTTCAAAACCTATTACAAAGCTACAATAATCAAAACAGTATGATACCAGCACAAAGACAGACAGATAGACCAGTGGAACCAAATAGAGATCCCAGAAGTAAACCCTAACATATACAGTCAAATGATCTTTGACAAGGGTGCCAAGACTACAGAATGGGAAAGGATAGTCTCATCAATAAACAGTATTGGGAAAACTGTATATCCACTTGCAATTGAGTGAAGATGGACGCTTATCTTACATGTGTACAAAAGTTAACTGAAAATGGATTAAAGACATAAGTGTAAGATGTGAAACTATAAAACTCCTAGAAGAAATAACAGGGGAAAACGTAATGGCATTGAAATGGGCAGTGATTTCTTGGATATGACACCAAAAGCACAGGCAACAAAAGGAAAAATATACACACATAAAATGACACTACATCAAAGTTAAAATATTCTGCACAGCAAAGGAAGCAGTCAACAGAGTGAAAAAGCAACCTACAGCACAGGGGAGAAAAAATTTGCAAATCATATCAGATAAGGGGTTAATATCCAGAATATATAAAGAATGGCTATAACTCAATAACAAAAACCCAAATATCTCAAATAAAAAATGGGCAAAGGACTTAAATATACATTTTTCTAAAGAGATAAGCAAATAGCCAACAAGCATATGAAAAGATGCTCAGTATCACTAATCATCAGGAAAATGCAAATCAAAACCACAAAGAGATATTACCTCACACCCACTGGGATGGTCACTATCAAAAAACAAGACAAACAACCCAGAAAATAATGGGTGTTGGCAAGGATGTGGAGAATTTGAACGCCTTGTGCACTGTTGGTAAATTGGGACAGCCACTATGGAAAAAGAGCATGGAGATTCTTCAAAAAATTAAAAATAGAACTCCAATAATGATCCACCAATTCAACTTCTCTATATATATCCAGAAGAATGGAACAGGATCTTGAAGAGATATTTGCACACCTACATGCATTGCGGCATTATTCACAATAGTCCAGAGGTGGAAACAGCCTACATGTCCATCATTGGGTGACTGGATTAAGAAAATGTGCCATGTACATACAATGGAATATTCTTCAGCCTTAAAGAAGAAAATCCTGTCAAAATCTGCAACATGGGTGAACCTTGATGACATTATGTTAGGTGAAATAAGCCAATCACAAAAAGACAAATACTGTATAATTCCACTTTATATGAGGTATCTAAAGTAATCAAACTCATAGAGACAGAAAATAGGATGGTGGTTGCCACGGGCTGTTTGGAGGGGGAAAGAGAGTTGGTCATTAGGTACATAGAGTTTCAGTCATGCAAGATGAGAAGGTTCTAGAGCTCTGTTGTACAATATTGTGAATATAGTTAACAGTATTATACTATACGCTTAAAATTACGAGGACAATTTTGAGTTTTTTTGCCACAACTTTCTAAAAAGTGAAAAAGGAGACTGTTTTTTTCTGATTTTTCCTTAATACTGACATTCCAAACTCTTTGCTGCAATGTGTTCTTTAAAAGTATATTTTAAAGTAATAATTTTTATTTTGATAGAAAGTTTCATAATTTGTGAATGTATTACTGATCAAAACCTTTGCATAAATTCTGACCATATCCAACAAAAATGCATAAATGTGAAGATATAAATATATGTTTCTAATTATTTTAGATAACAAGATTATGTAATAGGTCTTAATAAAATAGTCACTGATATCATTGATTTGGGGAATATAATGTCTCTAAAATATCTAGCCTATGATAAATTCAATTTCTAAAAATATTGCTAGCTTTTATAAACATTTTCCCCTTATTAAATGTAAACGTACTTTTGGATTTGTCTTTTTATCCCACATCTCTTTGAAAATCTAAGGAAGCTTGAATTGATGCCTTTTTCTTTTTCTCTGCATTTTTCCTGCACTAGATAGAGACATCAAAATAAGCATTCCATTGAATTTTTTATTTAGAAAAAATGCCATTGTAGCATCTAAGTATTTAAAGGGTATTCCAGGAGCCAGCACCTTTATACACCTGATCTTCCTGTCCATTCTTTATATTTTATATCAAAGGCAGCTTTGAGGGGCGTAAGAAGCCATAAATAAAAAAGTAAGTCATTTGGCCTGAAAGCAGGGAGAGACAGACTGTGGAATTTCTTTGTCTTGGTGGCAGACAGTGCGTTGTGGCTGGGGAAGATGGCAGGGGATTTGTGATCTCACTCTATGTACGTTTTTGTGTGTAACTATGTGTGTCAGCCTTAGGACACAAAATTAATTGGTGAATCTACCTTTTCAGCTTCCTTTTTGAGCATTAAAAAATAGCACTATTGAGCCCTCATGCAAAAAAACAGTGAAAAGTAAAATCTGGGTTCAAAGTAGCCAAAGCAGTCATAAGAACCTTTGAATGAAAGGGACTACAGCTATATGGAATACTGAGTAATATCTTAAAACAAGAGTCAGCAAACTTTTTCTGTAAAGGGCCAGATAGTAAAATGTTTAGGCATCAGTCTCTTGTCACAACTCTGGCATCATAGCTTGAAAGCATCTGTAGATAGTATGTAAAGGAACGAGTGTGGTTGTTTTCCAATAAAACTTTATTTACAAAAAGAGACAGTGGGCTGACTTTGGCCTCTAGGCCATAGTTTTCAGACACTTGCCTTAGAATTTGAATTATATCACCAAAATCACCACTTTAAGAATAAAAGTCAGGTCAATTCAGTTCCCTCCCCCACAATATGAAAAAGCTGATTATCTCCAAAGTACTTTCAGGAAACTGACATTCTGACAGTTTGTGAAAGTTGACTCTGGCATCTGTCCTGGCAGATCACATAATGTCTAGCAAGATTATAGCTGGTGCCCCTTGCACCAGCAAGTTAAAAATACTGTGAAATGCACTCTTTTATTTCATAGAACTGTTATCATGACCGTTAGGGAGTTATGTTCTCAGAGATCATCTACAAAGGAGAAATGCAAAAGGTCCTGGTACTCTGCAGTGCTGGCAGAGCATGGCTATTAGGAAACCTCATCTGAAAAGACTAATGTCATGTATTAATCTAAACTGGGAAAACCACACACTCAGCTCTGCCTTTGGCCCAGCCAAACTACGTTACTTAGGTAGCAAGCTGTTCATAAGGTGCGTCTTTAAAAAGAGCGTGATGGTATCAGAAAAGCCAGTATATTCTTGGAGTCACTTTCAGTGTTTCAGTGTTTCATGTTTCTCATCTTTCCCCACAAACTGACCCATGTCTAGCTTTAGTACAGAGTCTTTTCAGATCTAATGCTTTTGTCTTTTTTGGGGGGGGTGTTAGATAATTCTTAGTATAAGCCCTCATCACCTCGATTAACAACTCACACGTTCTCCCAGCTAATCTCTCTTTCTGTGAAATCCATCTCTCCTAAATATAACCTACATTTACCAGTCAGTATTCTCTGCTTCAGTGTTTGATGGATCCTTTCTTCTTCAAGAACTTGTTTTGGCTTACCTCCTATTATATAAAACCTATTCTGTGTCTCATTGGGTAAAAGTTGAATCAGCATTCATTGTTTATGATTATCATATAGATTTTTCCCCTTATTTTTGATGGGCTGGCTAACAGTCAAAACTCTATTGACTTAAACTAAAGTTTATTTTTGTTTTAAATAAGAACTCTGAACAATGACATAAATGGAGCCCCCATAATAGCTCTCTATAATTTAATAGTTGCTTTGATTACGATCCTATTTTAAATGTATAAGTGAATACAACTAAACCAAACTTCTCAGGAATAAATTGATAACCCAAAAAACAAGGGTAATGAATTATACATTTTATGTATCACTAGGGACTAGTATCTCTTAGTTTAATAACCTTTGAAGTTGTTTGAAGATAAATTAAGATCTCTACATGATTCAATGACAAGAAGTCATTAGTGGTTTGGCCCTGATGATCCCTTTTCTCAAACGACAAATTGATAAATTAGTATTCTTGTTTACATAATAATCTCTCCGAGTTTGTTTAATATGATCAGTTCCTCAGAGTCCCATTAATACTGAAAGAATGGGTAGGATCAGATTTTCACAGCACAGAGTAAGAAATCTTTGAGAAAGAGCTGCTGAGAATAAAATGGTCTTTTATCCTCTTACTAAAGGTTGGCTGCAAACAAAATAAAGCACTTCTATTTATTATTTCCTAATTGTTCCAGACATTTATATATATATATAGGTGTATATATATATATATATATATATATACACCTATATATATATTATCTTTTTAATTCTCAAGGTCTTCTAATATAGATACTATTTTATCCATAAGGAATCATTGAGTGCTAATATGGGAGATATATCAAAAAACTTAGAGCTTGTATTCATTCACTTAATTGGAAAATCTAGAGGGAAATCACTCTTGAGGCAGTATGTGATCCAGTGGATCAAACATGTCACCAAAAAGTATTCTTTTTCCTTTACTCTTTCTGCTTTCCATGGTGATATCTTCATCCCAAGGCTGCCAGTCTTTGTGGTGCTACATGCTGTCCTGTACACTTCCACTTGCAGAGAATGCTTCTTTCCTGGAACTTCTCTCAAAAAAAAAAAAAAAGTTTATTTCACCCTTTAAAGTATCTCCTTGTATCTCAGTGGCCTAAATTAAACTATGTGCCTGTCCCTGAGCCAGTCACTGGGAAATGGACTCCATTGATTGGGTTAAGTGAATCTAGGATCACCTTTATTGTTGAGGTGAGGTAAATGCTTTCCAAAATGGGAGAAGGGCAGTCTCCTAAAGGAAATTGAGGTGAATGAGGGAAAATTGATGTTGTGCGACAAACAACCAGTCCCTGCTACAACTCTTCCTTATTTTATATGCAAAATAACTTCAACAAAAATAATAAGTTGTAGTGTTTATTGTGTGTACCATGTGCTAGGCATATGCTTAGTGCTTTAGATACATTTTAGTCTTCAAAACCATCTTGAGAAATAAAAGGAATTAATCCTTATGTTTTAAAGAAGTTTAGAGAGATTGAACAACTTACCCCAGGTCCCATAGCTAATCATGTACCCGAAAGTGGGGTCTGGCTGCTCGCCACTCAAAAGCCAATAAAGAGGCCAGGTTGGGGGAAAGGAAAGTTTGCTTTATTTTGGATGCCGGCAACCAGGGTGGAGGCAGGGGTGGACACCTATCCAAAGGCCGACTTCCCCCACCCGCAGCCCTGACAATCAGGGGGCAAGAGCTTTTATAGACAGAGGGAGGAGGCTACATGCAGAAACAATACATTCAGCTCTGACAGTCATCCTGAAATTGGTCATCGGTAGTCTGACACTGTCATCTTGATTGTCCTAGGTACAATAAATCTTCAGTTCCAGGTTCGGTTTGTTTCTATTTCTTTGAGGCCAGTTCTCGGAACTGCGGCAGCTTATGTCATGGCCACAGCCTAGCCATCATGTAGTTAACTTATTCCACATGGTGGCGGTTTCCGTCTCTATAAGACAGCTCACAGGATAAGGCTCAGAATATTATCTACAGCCCTTAAGGAGGAACTAAATGTCCTCGACTATGCTTAATGACTAAACTATTATTATTTGGTCTCCTTTGACTGTTTTCCTCTGTTTCTGCATTTTCTCACTTCTCTGATTAAACTCATTCTTTAGCTAAAGTTTTTCCACAGACAAAAGGCAGGCTGAGGACATGGGGCGAGGGGTGCGAGGCAAGGACCATAGGACTTGCTCCATTTCAATCAGACCTAGATCAGCACGACTTCAATATCCATGTTCCTTTCACCATGTAATGCTGTCTCGTTAGTAAACTAAAAGTTGGCTATAAAAACATGCTAAGAATTGTCTTAGAAATTCATCACTGGTGAAGAATTCTAGAAAATAATCCATCCTGTCTTGGTTTAATGTGCCATACAGAAATAAGCTTTGGTAAGACAGAGTTACAAAGGGGGAGTTATTATCTTGTTTTACCCAGTTATGAACACCACCATCTTATTGCAGTGGTCAGGTGGGGTACTCCAGCTACACACATACACACATACATATACAAACATGTATATACATGTGCTGCATGTATGATTATGTATCACACATTCTAAGAGAGGTTCTTTAAACTGCCACAATGAAAATGACAAAAGAATGAGTTCAAAGAAACAGACACTATCTTCTACAGTAACCTCACAGTGAATACTAAAGATCATATCATCTGATGTCAGTCTCCAGTTCGTCTTCACTAAATGATAATAATCAGGTACAGTCCCCACGGAAATGTTTCTGGCCCAGTCTGAATTATTTTCTTGGTATCCTAGCTTTAGTCTCATAGTCTGTCCTTTGGAGAGTTTACTTTTTGCTGCAGGGTCCTTAATGGCTACACTCGCCCAAGGTTTAGGCTTTCCGTACTGAATGCTAATTATTTAATTTTGTTCCTGAAGACCTTGCTTCTCGACAGTGTTCTGCAGGAAGCTGACTAGGGCTGTGGAATGGTGCAGCTCTGCTACTTTACTTAAGATCACTGTGTCTGTGGCATGAATAACTATAAATTGGAAATAAATTTAAATTTTACTTTAATGATTTAGTGATTTTAAGCAAGAAATTTCTCTAAGGTAGAAATAGTCTTGGATTAACTAAGAGACAATCAGATACCCTTTGTCTGTATCTTTGGCTGTGTCACAGTATTCTGATAGCTGCATCTAACTCTACCTTCCTAGTACTTATTATTGACTTGGCATCACTTTTCAGCCAATTTTTAATTCTATTTAAGTGTTGTCTTTTCTTTGTTTATTAATCTAGTGTGCATTTGTTGGTTTACAGTCTTATCTATTAAGGATTGCTTCTTTACAAATTATTTTTTTAAATGATGCAGTTTGTAAGGCAGTGGTGTTACAGAAGCATCTATCAAGATGAGCTCAGTCTTAAATGTACTAAGTTTTATTGTTGGAATCTAAAGAATTTTATGGCATCTGTCAGGTGCCATTGATAAGAGATGTAATGTCATCCTTTTCTAAACATTATTTTAACATTTAACAAGTACTTGAAAAGCATAATTCTAAACATTGGAGAGAAGCTAAGGAAGAAATGTTTAAAATTAATAAAAACTTTCATGGGTAGCTTGTCTTCATGCTTATTGAGGTATTATTACATGCTAGGCATCCTGTGGTGGGCACTGAAATTAGCATACTGAACAACAGAAGTGCAGTTCTCTTCACAGGGTTTACAGGCTGGGCCGGGGATTGGGAGTATGAAGAGGATTATGTGAAAGACTAATTTAAAAAGAGCAGGAAGCAGAAGGAAAAGTGCTGAATGTGAGCTAGTTTTGGAAAGAAATAATATTAGGATTCCACAGAACACTGGGGTTATGTCATACTATGCTTTAATCAAATTGCAGAAAAGATTTTTTCATTTGAAAGTTATTCCGTAGCTTAGAAAAAATGCTGTGTGGTTTCAAGACCAGAAGGGTGCACTTTTTCTAAACTAGACCAATGTATATCTAACAAAATAACTAATATATGTGAATATTGGTCCAGGAAGTAACTTGAACTAAATATTGATTTCAAGTCCATTTTAATAGACATTTTTTGTACCTATTAAAGTTGAGAAATTAATGGTAATTTTGCTGTTTACTGTTGCATTTAGGTGTTTTTGTTTTTGTTTCAGAAAATTAAGTCAAGCTTGATAGAAGCTATTTCAGTAATGTTCATAGTAATAAATTTGATATTCTCTTTAAAAGAACAGGAAAAAAAGTAAATTATCTGACACCATTAAGATTATTTTTAAAGCATATAGCTTAGTGATTTTGCAAATAGTCCACCTAAATTTCTGTAATACTGATTTGTGAATAGGAGAAGAGATTAGAAAAAGAACTTTCTAAGGAGAGTTAGGCAGATGTTTATTTTCTAGGTATTCTCATTAAAGAAAAAGCCATTAAGTCTTCATCTCTAGAGTTGTTCTATTTAAGGAGGCCTAGATCCCTGGTGAAGAGGATCAAAAACATCAGGAAATGACAATTAAAATGTTAATCCCTTTTGCAAAATTCTGGCTTAATATCAGAGGGCCTAATAGAAAGAGAAAGTAGGGATGACTGTTTTTAGAGAACATTCATCCTAATATACTTTAACTTGGTTTTGTTTTGTTTTGTTTAATAATGCAATACATTACACTATACATTAACAAGGAAATTGTTTAATGCCATGCTGTTAGTGAATGCAGTCTAAGGCTACCCTATTTAACATGGTTGTCACTGGCCATATGTGGCTCCTGAGCTCTTGAATTTTTGAAACGTATCTAGTGCTTCTAAAAAACTGAATTTTGAATTTCATTTAATTTTAATTGATTTACATTTTAAAATTTAATTAATTTCCAGTAACATGATTCAGTTATTAGAAAAGGTTAAGTATGTTTGGAACAACCTAGGTATGTGAATCTACTTTTTTAACTGTAAATTTGATGAAATCTAAATACAGATCAAATACTTCAGATGGAAATTTGCATCTAAATTGAGATGTCCCATACATGTAAAATACACAACATACTTTAAAGACTTAGGATGATAAAATGTAAAATATGTCCACAATAATTTTGTAATGATGCATGTTGATTTAATAATATTTTATATATATTGGGCTAAAGAAAAAACATACTATTTCAGTCACTTTCACCTTTTTATTGTTGTTACTTTTTAAAATGTGGCTACCGGTATATTTAAAATTACTATGGGGCTTGCATTACATTTTTTTTGGACCATGCTGTTTTATGGAGTTTCTCTAAGTCATCACTGGAATTCATTTGATGCACAAAAATGCAATCTGACTCAGCAACTAAATCTTATCAAAATCATAGTCTTCTTTTTTTTTTTCCTGTCTGACCTCTACTATTAGTGATGGTGTTGTTAATAATCTCAATTTTTTAAGCAGTCACTGAATCTGATAACTAATTTGATATCATTTACTTTTTTAACTCATAATCATTGTAATCTTTTATTTGGTATTAGAGAAAATAAAATTTCTTAGAAAATTTTATCTTAGAAAAAATTTTTTTATCTTAAAATTTTCTTAGAAAATTTTATCCAGGCAAATTGGTGAGAAATTATGACAGAGGAAAGAGTATGTCTTTGAATATTATTATGTGTTGGGTAATATACAGTGTGAAGCACTTAAAGTACTTAAACTGCATCTAAGAAAATTCATGGTGTCTGCTTTCTAATAAGATGTGTTCTTTTCATATTTTCTTTTATCCTCACCTTAAATGAAATGGGCAAAAAGTATGGTTAAATGTGTAATGCTTTTTGTTCTGTCAGGTATCTCTAATAGGTGATAAATATGACTTTCATCATGATCTTGTCTCATTGTTCATTTGTCAATTCTTCTAGGAGGTGATTTCCTGTCCTTTCTGAGAAAGAAGAAGGATGAAATAAAACTCAAACAATTAGTGAAATTTTCATTAGATGCTGCTTCTGGTATGGCCTATCTTGAGAGTAAAAACTGTATACACAGGTAAGGAGAATATTTTTAAAACATTTTCCAGTTTTATTAATAGGGTATTAGAAAACTGATATACTTGCTATCATAAAGCAGTGAATTTCTTTCACAAAACATGTATTTTCTTGTTGGTTTTCATATTTTGTGTGAAAGCATTCTTTGACAGTTGCTTACTTAGTTTACAGAAACACTTGTTTTCTGTCTTCCTGGGGTAAGTATACCTCATTAGACAATGACTTACTAATTAAAATTTGTTTTATTATAATCATGAATGGCATAGTGATAAGATATACCACAAGTAAGTCACTTGTCATTATCACTAATTTCATATAAGCAGCTACAAACTTATAGCCAAATAAGATTGTTTCATGTGTTACTTATTCTCCTTTTTCAAAGAAATTACTTATAAAGTTACAGAAAATCCTACTAGTAAAACAATTCATGACAGTGAATTTGGCCAAGGGTAAAAGATTTGAGCACACTAGTTATTTCAAAGGAGATTTTAGCAAACTTTCTCTAATTATATCAAGACCAGCAACTTGGTTTTAACGCTTTATAGATTGTGGTTTTAGCTGCTTGTAGCTGAAAGTAATCTTTTTTTGCTAAGTGTGAATACAAATTAAGATCTCTTGCAGAATTCATGTCAGATCCTAAATATGGCTAAGTGTATATAAGCAAAATAAAGTGGGGGATTTGATGTAGTTTTTATTTGCTTGAAACAGCACATGATACTGTTTAACGTGGGGAAGGTTCATTGTCAGATTGAACCATTGTGAACTTTAAGCTGGTTGGTTTTTGAGGTATATTTTTCTCTCATGTGCTTCATTATGCAGCCTTTGACTTCATATTCTTATGAGGTTGTACAACATAGAATTGCAGCAGAACAAAGTTATATGCACCTTAAATATACATTTATTTGATCTCACTGAATATTTTTTACTTAATCCCCCCCCCAAATTTTGCTTAGTGTTCAGTTTTATTCTGAAACTAAAATTATGGCTTATGTTTCAAATATGGTTCAACAGTCACATATGTTTTAAAATACATTTCAATAGGGATACTATTTTTCTGGAAATTAAAACAACTAAAACTAAGCTACTATCATATTCCTGTTTTACTTTCTATGAATATAGACTGTATTTACTTTCTATGAATGTAGATCAAATCACATTGTAATATATATTTGTGAAGACTAAAAAAAATTAATTTTGGACAAGAATTGCATTATCACTAATTTCATTACTTCATGTTAAAAGTAACAATTAAGGATTTTGCCCTTTATTTAGAGAAAACCTATAATTTTGATTGCTCAGGTGTTAAAGCTACTTTGGTTATCACATTCTCTACTGCAGTTTTTATCATGTCTCAGATTTTTTTTTAACTCTTAGACTATTTATAGCTTTAAGCCATAATAAATATACATTCTTGAAACTGTTTTAATGTCAGTTACCAGTAACAGTCTTTAATTTCTGGTGTGTTGTGGTTGAGGGAATTTCTTGCTGCCTTTAGTGATTGCTTTTCTTGCAAATGGATGATTGTATTTCTTTAAGTGCCTCTATCATGAGAATTGAAACCATTCTAAATTGCCGATGGCAGTTAGCTTTAAAAATTTATCCCACTTACAGAATCATAACATTATCTGCTGTAATTTTATTTTCCCATTTTGGTTTTTAAGAATTTTCATGCATTTCCAAATTTTTGAAAGTCAACCCGCGCTTGACCACATATCCTAGAAGATTGTACATAGTCCTGTAGTATTTGCCTGGGGGTAAGGTTCCTGATTGAACATCTTGAACAATGTTGCTGAGAGCAGATTTGACAAATAGGTTTCAGTGCCGACTTTCAGTGATTGGTAGTGGCTGTCTGTGTTGTGCATTGAGAAGGATTCCAGGATCAGTGACAAAGAGTCCAGTGATAGATTAGTCACATCTGTCAGGGTGCTGACAAGCATTAACACAAAAACTCCAAATTTGTCATCTGTCACATAGAATATTTTCTTTTTGTCTTTGTTTTCATAAATACATTTTTGATATGATTTTCCTTACTAGCTATATTATAACAACAATATAATATTTTTCTATAATCACTTCCACTGATACATTCTAAACTATTTGCTATTCTTATTTCTCTTGTTAATCATGATTACTGGATGAATTTTATGATCTCTCTAGCCAGTGATCTTTTGTTCCTCTTCAGTCTTAACGTAAATGTTCTTTTGGATGAATTCAATTGTTTTCTCTTCCTTTTTGGTACCTCACCAATACATGACTCTATATTGAGAAAGTAAATCATTCTTTGTGTTGAATTTTTTATGGAAGTGACTTGTGCTACAGGACTGTGCTCCTCTGCTGTTTCTGTGGTAGCAGTAGTAATTGCAGTGGAGTTTTAATTGATTTATATTTAATAGATATACTCAAGACACGTTATATGTTTTTTTCTCCTAAGAAATATCATATATATATATTTATATAGTATAAATATAACATAACTATATAAATACTATATATGTATATAGTATACACTACAGTGAAAAGTATTTTTCCTCATTGGAAAAATTTCTAGTAAGGTATTTCAAAATTTAAAATTTCTAAAACGTGATTAAAAGTTTCCTTTCATTTTTCAAGTAATGAAGAAAGGCCCCAAGCTCTATTCTTGACATCCCGAAATATATGTATGTCTATAAATTCTGAAGTCTCTGTCCTACAAATCAAAGCAAAAAAAATTAAATATGCTTTAAATTTTATATGAACTTATACATTTTATCCCATTCACTGATTAGAGGTCACTGGAATTCAGAACTTGAAAATATTTCTAATTGAATCTCCCCAGAATATTATCTTAACTTTTGGGGGACATATTCTCTTTCTTTAGCTTTGTTGTATTGTTTTGATTACTATGAGAAGAGCAGAGCAATGTTTCATTATAGG
This sequence comes from Mesoplodon densirostris, assembly GCF_025265405.1. Classification (NCBI taxonomy): domain Eukaryota; kingdom Metazoa; phylum Chordata; class Mammalia; order Artiodactyla; family Ziphiidae; genus Mesoplodon; species Mesoplodon densirostris. The sequence goes on from NC_082663.1 coordinate 90,909,569, forward strand.
TAAACAAGTATGACAGCTATAAAATGGAAACAAATAATTGCATAAAGTAATGGCATGCTTTTTTGGAAAGCGTTCTTGTTGTAATTTCCATTTCACTTCCAGGAGTGTTCTCTTGATACACTAAGTTTCTAATTGAAACTATTTCTGCTTATAGTTTGAGAGTGTTGGATATTTTGTGTTTCAGTTTAGTTGTAATCAACCCTGTTTTCTTTATAATTATTCTATAAGCCAATGTGAAATTTTCTTTCCTACTTGTACTTCATACAAATATTTGAAGTACACTGATAAACTTTGCAGGGGTATGTTTACTTACAGTGGCGTGTTATTAGATTGCTAGTTGTCACTCTGGAAAAAGTATTAAACCTGATGATTCTTGATGTTAAGTGGATTGAGGTTTGACATTATATTAGATTTAAATGGTAACGGTGTCTATGGTTTTATTGCTGATGAGTTCTACTACAAGATTTATTTTTATTTGGGTTTATTTTTAAAAATTGGTTTTGTGCCATGTATTTTATTTGTCCATGGAAAATAAAGGGAGGATAAACTCTTGATTGCCATGTATTTGAGTTAAAGACCATAATCTATTGGGAGTCTTGGAAGCATTTCTGCATTTCATGATATTGTATGTCATCGTCAGTGCCAGAAAAGGTATCTTGGGAGAGGTACTATAGAATATGATTTCTTTTTCTATTTTAACTCTTGTACTGATTCCTCTTCATTTTTGATTACTCTACCACAATGATGCTTCTTTGTTATGGAATAAGATTAATAACTCTACAAATGAAAATATATAAGACTGCAAATATTTTATTGTTTGCTAAATGTTTTGCTTATCCATTGAGAACAATGATATTTCTGGCACTTCAAAAACATGAACATTAGCTTATTCTGTGCCAGGATGAGAGCAATATGAGAATCATGATCCCTGCCTTCAGAAGGATGTAACAGAAAATAATAATAATGCAAAGAGATAATCAGTTTAGTGACAATGTGTACAAGATACCATGGGAGTAATATCAAGAGGGTCTAATATGACCTGTCAGTCTGGGAGCTATGGTGGGGAGTAATCAGGGAAAGTTTTGCAGATGATACTGTTTGAGTGAGACTTGAGTGTATCATTGAATAGAAGGGGAAAGAATTTTCTAGCTGAAGCAAAGAGGAAAGCAAATTTATGTTTTTCATGAGAAAGCATGACAATCGTGGAACTACGAAGAGTATAATACTATCAAAATGGGAATACCAAGGAACGTTGGGCTGAGCCAGATAAACAGGGTCTTTCTTTCCAAGGGCCGTGTATACCCTTTAATTTGGCTAAACTTGGGAATATCTAGCCATACATTCAGATAATTTTAAGACAGTTAAAAGTCTGTGGTTTTTAACTGAAAAAGGAAAGTAATTTGAACAAAATTTACAGAATCTTGAAAAATGTATAATCTTGTGAAAAGGTGTAGGTATGGGACCAATTTTATTTTTAAGTTTCATTGGAAAAACAATTTAAGAAAGCTAAGATTGCCCAGAAAGGAACAATATTACATTTCACTTACATATGTTCCAGAAGAAGATTATTTCATCCAGTGATTTCTGATAAGGCTTAGGCGTGTGTACTTTTTAAGATAAATGTAAGATGTAGCTTCTGTCTTATTTTTGTTGTTTGTGATTTCATATTTCATGAAGCTATAGATATGGTATGATATTGATCATTTACATTTTTCCCTTGAAAATGGAAACTCTCTTGAGAGTTTTCTTTATTTTTTAAATGCAACTGACTAGCATCTGAGTTCTTCCTAAACTTTGAATGTAGTGGAAAAGTATTCTTGTGCTTAATGTATCTGCATATTTTCTTCAGTGTTTTTGAACCCTTCATCTTTTCTGTGTCTTATGATCTGCCATATATTTAATAAAAAGGATCTTAAGATCAGTTTACAGATTAAGTAATTGAGGCTGAGAAAGATTAAATGAAGGTCACCTAGAGAATTAGTGGCAGGGCCACTGTTAGGTCTTAGATGTGCTGACTTCATTATGACACATTCCCATTCCAGTGTTTTGTTCTGTCTCAATCAAGTATTCATGAGCCTAACAACTGACATTTATTGATTACTTACTGAGTACCAGGCATTATGCTAATTAAGTGCTTTTGATTCAATATATGAGAACTTAAGCTTCAGGAGGGCAATAATTTTTACCTATATTGTTTACTTTTGGATTCCAAAAGCCTAAAACAGTGCCTGGCACTTAAAGGTGAATGAGTGAATCCTCAAGGCAACAGTAGGTACTATTGTTGGGCTTGTTGTAACATGAGGAGACTTATGGTTAGGGAGGTTGAGTATCTTGCCCAAGATCATATTAAAAGAAAGTGGCAGATCCAGGATGTGGCTCCTGGCACTCTGGTTTGAGAGCCCCACTCTGAATCACTACACTGGACTCAGCTTTCCATAAGAAATGCATCTTCTGACCAATTAGAAGATTCAGGGCAGAAGGCCAGCTGGTGTTTGGTGTGATGGCTCAGCTTATAATCAACATCTGGACTCTTTACGGTCATGAGTAAAAACAGAAGAGGATGCTGAAGCCTGTGAAATGTAGTTTTAGAAAGACATACCAAGGTGTTTTCTGTTGTTTTTTAATGAACAGTTGCTGAAATGCAGCAGTATTTTGTTATTGCTTCTCCATTTAATTAGAGCTTAAAATTTTTTTCATTTTTTATACACTATTGTTTAGATACCCCCTTCTGCTTTATCTGTTAATTAAAAACACAGGATTAGCATAGAAATGTGATAATCTCAGTTAGTTGACTAAGCATTTATGACTGGTTTTCTTGTTCTAACATTTGATTATAATTTTGAATATATTAAGCTGTACTTTTATTTTTAGCTTCTAAACCAATTTTGCTACAGTACAAAGAGGACTGTAATTTTAAATGTCTCAAAAATATATGGTCCTCCTCTAGTTTAACCTTTTTTTTTTCTAGAGCAGTTTGGTATTCACAGGAACACCTTTCTAAAAATTATTTATCCTGCTACATTATTCAGTGTCAGAATTTCCTATCGCTAGTTTCATTCATTTTAATTAAAGGATTTTTTCCTAAAGTCACATGTATGTTTCCAGGAATGAAAAAGGAGGCTTTCTCTTATACTGGAATCAGTTAACATGTTGGCTTGAGTTAATGTACCAGAGTATCTAACTGCCTTCTTAGAAAACAGAAATGATGGATTTGGGGTAAAGGGTCAGAGAACGGATGAGTTTTGATTTATGGTTACTGGTAGGAAAGATGCAGCATATGTAGGACACTGTTCAGGAATTCAGCTCAGTCCAGTAAATGGAATGAAAGTCCTTGAGAGTGAAAAGAGAGGGGAAGAAGGGAATAGGAGTACATGAGCACTGTTTCATGGTTTAGTGAGGGCTAGCCTTGTCTTATGTTACATAGAAATGATAGAGGAAAATTGGCCTATACATCATTCTCTATTATTTCTGACTTTTATTCACTTAATTACATTAAGTACATTTCTGGTTCAGAATGTCAAAAGTGATCTTTTACATTAAACAAACACAAATGGTTGGTTTCCATTTTCTCTTAGGGCCTATTTGATTACAAATAACAGAAATTGCTTAAGCTAATTTAAGCAATAGGAAATTTATTAGAAGGAAATAGAGTTACCTCACAGAACTCAAAAGACAGGAAGTTCAGCCAGCTCTGGCAGTCATTATAATTAGGAACTGGGAAGCAGTCAGGAACCAAAGCAGCATCTCTTTCTGTTTACCCTCTGTGTTCACTTGGTCTTTCATTATTTCTTCTTGCTATGTTGCTACTTCATTTCCCTCTTGCTCTGAAGACAACAGTCCTCTGCCCCGATGTGCAAAGGTCCCTCAAGTGACATTCGAGTCACAACCTTCCAAGCCCCTCATCTGCAGATAATTAATTACTCTTTGAGGTCTCATTTCAAATTCTTGGCAGAAAGAATTGATTGGCCCAGTTTATATTAGGTGTCTACCCCTGTTTTAATCAATAACATGGCTAGACAAGGGAAAAGTAAGCAGGATGACTGTTAACATAGACTTACAGGAGCCGGTTACTGTGTGTGAGGGGATAATTCTCAGAGGATGGGACACATACTGAGCAGGCTCCCTAAAAGATGGCTACCACGCATTCATTGAATGATTCCTCTTGGGCAAGCACATTCATTATCTTATTTAGTCTTCATATTTCTATGACCATTTATCTCTATTTCACACTAGAAAAATGTTGAGCCATCAAAATAAGTAACTTGTCCAATGTCATACAGCTGGTGAATGGATGACCCAAGTCTAGATCAAGTGAATGACAAAGGCTGTGAAACTAAGCAAAACACTTAAACTATGTGTTAGATATACTTTTCAGTTTCTTCCCTTTTGTGAATATAAGCAGCCATGTGGACATCTCTTGTATGAAGCAAATCTTAAAACCATTTAATAAATGCTGATTTAGAGAAAGCCTCGTTGTAGAGATAAGAGAGTGCTTTACAAGTCTTAACTCCATATTTTTCTGGGATGATTAATCCCCACCCAGTTCCTTGGTGAAGGGCTGGTGGGTTTACTCTTTCCTGCAGGTGGTCGTGCAGTCTCCTTGAATCCTAGCTCACACCACATCCATACAACAGACCGGAGATTAAGCCCAGAACTATGGAGTTGGGTTCATGATTACCCCAGGCATTTGGGTAACCATTGGTTGAATTCAGGTTCTAAAGTAAAACCTGATTTATGCTAGAGTAGCTAGCTTTTCCTAATTAGTCTTGGTCAAATAGAAATTCTGGCTTCTGAGGAATCCATTAGAACATGGATGACATAGAAACAAGCTTAACCTTCTCGCTTGCTTTTTTTGTTTTTTATGTTTGTTTCCTACTCTCTGGCCTCCGAGGCAGGATCAGAGCGATCAACATACGGAACTAGAGAACTCAAGCCTGAGCCATTTACTGGGCATTGACTCACCTCACTAATATTGAGAATTACTAGGGGTTTTGTCCAATTATTATCTTTAAATATGTTTTTTATTTGATGAAATTCAAAAGCACAATGAGAAGGCCTTTTCATTCCCAGATTTCCCTTTTCAAGTGTCTCTGTGCCAGTCAGACTGTCTGCCTCTGCACTGCCAGCTCTAACAGCCTGGAAGCCTAGCGTTTGCAGAGCCGTTTAACAGCTTCAGCATAGTGGTTAAGCCCACAGATTTGACACTGGAATGCTCTGTGTTTGAATCCTGGCCCCGTAGCACATCAGCTGTGTGACTTTGGACCCCTTCCCCGCCCCTACCTCAGCATTCACTGTAACCTTTACCCTGCTTCATTTTTCATCAGTCCTTATCATGACCTTACATTTATTTTATTTATATCTACATATGCAACTGTGTGTATATAAATATATGTATATGTATAACAGTGGTACATGTAGACATAGAAACCATAAAAAAGTACTGGTTTACTTTTTATTGTCTGCCTCAACTAGAATGTAAGCTCCATGAGGATACTGGCTTTATCTTGTTCATTCCTTGATATGGAGAACAGTTGCCAGTATCTAGTTTTGGTGCTCAGTAAAAGTTTGTTGAATGGATGAATGAATGAAGTTACCTACTGTACTTTTGTCTCTTCCAATATAAATTGAAGATAATAATACTCTTTCTGACACACTGATTTGGGTTAGACACTGCAAGGCCACTTGAGTAGGAAGAGGGTATCTCCAAGCTCTCCAATAAGAAATATCCCTACAGCATTTCAAGAGGCTCACAATTTAGCAGGAATAGACGACTCATGTCCATACCACTGTAAGATTAGATTCAGTTGTCTACTTAGCCAAGAAACTTTTCAGAAGAAAATGGCCACATAAAGCAAAAACAAATGCAGGATATCTCCGTTCACTTGACCATGGTCCCCAGAGTTTCTAATGATGACACTGTCTACATAGGATAGGGCCTTGTTGAATCTGAGACACTCATTTTCTTACTAATGACTGTAATGTGGAGCTTATGATACTATTCACGGAGTACTTATACATCTGTGTGATTTTGTTGAATGTGATATTCTGAACATTGGGCTCTATTGGTTCTTGTTGGTGCCAATAAGTCCACATCCTCACCCTGAAGAAAAAACAAAGTTAAAGCCTAGGAATCTCCAGGTGGTTCATCTCTATCTCCAGCCCTTTTCTCCACAATTTGCTACCTTACTCTCATTACACTTTTAGCTATGTGTTTCCAGCCCTGAGTATGTGTGGGCCAGACACTCTTCTAGATACTATGGCTACAGCAGTATAGGGGAGGATAATAATTTGCCCTCTGCCCTTCTAGGTTCTTGGCTGAGACTCCTGTAATGAAAGACAGATTAACAGGAGAAAAACAGAAGTTTAATAACAAGTACACCTCCTATATACATGGGAGATACCCAGGAAAACTGAGTAACTCCCTGAAATGGCCCAAACCACCACCTTAAATACCACCTCCAGTTAAAGACAAAAGAAAGATGTTGGGGAAGAGGGGAGGCCAGTTATAGGAAGTTACCAGGAAAAGCACAGTAAACAAGGGTAAGGTTGTTATGCAGATTTAAGTCGGTGTTTTCTCCATTGATGACTTTTTAGAGATTTAGTCATCCCTCTCTTCCTGATAGAGAGGGAGAAACCCTTACAAATGGAAATTTCCCTTAAAAAGGGTAACTACTCAGTTTTCAGAGCTTCTCCTGTGTCTGCTCAAAAAATCAGCTCAAAATAATCCTTAAGCCTAAAAGGCATATTTTGGGGCTGCAAATTCTGCTCCCCCTTCAGTGGCGAATAAACAAAACTCTGCCCTTACGGAGCTTACAAAAGAGAGGGGAAGCAGATAATAAATGCACTTAAAAAAGAATAAGCAAGTAAATATAAAATATTCCACATGGTGAGAAATGTTATAGAGAGTCACAAAATAGGATTAAAGGGAATGGGAAGGTAGGGGTAGGCACTGTTCCAGAAGAGAGAAAGGAGTAAGCCCTGTGAATATCAGTGAGAAAAACTTTAGCAACTTTGTAGCAAGTACAAAAAGCCCTGAGATAGGTACCTGCCAGGTATGTCCAAAGAAGTCCAATAAGGGAGACAGAAAATGAGGTTAGACGGTTATCCGGTGGCCCGAACAGGAAGATCTTATAAGTCATGGAAAGGGCTTTGCTTTTAGTCTTCATGAGATGGGAGCCATTGAGGACTGACTTGATCTGTCCCAGGTTTTTTAAGGATTAGTTGGAATTCTTTTTTAAAAATAGACTCTAAGGGGGCAAGTGCAGAAACGGGAAGACCAGTTAGAGAGCTATTGCAGTAATTGAAGTGAGAGACCAGGGGAGCTGGACCAGGAGGGTAGTGGTGGAGAGCACGAGAAGTGATCGGTTCTGGGTGAATGTTGAAGGTAGAGCATCAGGATTTGCTGCGATATTAGACATTATATGTAAGTGAAAGAAAGAGTGAAAGATAACTTCATATTTGCGCAGATATCAAACAATGATCTTCCAGTATTATTTTCCTCATAAAGTCAGGTGACTGTAAAACACTCTCCAATGTTCTGTTTTCTGTAATTCTAGTAATTCAAACATGACTGCTTCAAACTATAGTGAGCCAAATAAAAGCATAACACGTAGTTTTCTTTTTACTGGGAGCCTAGTAAATGCTGAGAACTGTGCTAGTGACAGAGCCAAGAGTAGACAGAGCGCCACTCCTTCTGGCATTCTCACTTTCCCACACTAATCTTATATTTCTTGTAATGGAAAAAAATAAAAGAAAGTAACCTCAAGATCTCATCTGCAATTTTTTGCATTTAATTGGACATATGTTTTCCAAATAAGATACAGATCTTTAAGAATGGTACCTTGCAAATAGTATCCTAGGTCACAGACCCATTGATTTAAAGAAATAAGTAAAATTAAATGTATACATAATTTATAGAGGGTTATATTTTCCCCCGGGGCTCTGGTTTTATGACTTGAGTATGAAAATAATTATTATTTACCTAACCTAATAACTCAGTAATGTTGCTGGTTAATAATTACCTAATAACTCAGTAATGTTGCTAGAAAATAATTATTATTTACCTAACCTAATAACTTGGTAATGTTGCTAGTTAATGGTTTAAGTCTGATTCTTGGAGGTTTAATGTCATCTGTAGAACTAAAGCGACACAAGAGAGAAGATGTCATTCACTTGCTATTTTGTTTACGGAACAAAGGCCATTTCCTTCTAATGTAAGGTTATGTACTGTAAAATTAAATGGCCTCTATTATAATGAATATCAAAGTTTTATAAAATAGCTTAGAGACTTACTGTTTGTGGTCTGGTACACTTATTTATACTTCTTATGAATAGACATTTTTATTGTTATAGAAGAGAAACATGTCCCTATTTTGTATTCTCAAATTGACCTTTTAATACTGAACATTTTTTATTGCACAGTTTGATTTGCTTTTTTGGGGGGAAGGAAATAGTGTAAATTTTCTGTGAACATTTTTCACTGGGTACTTTTCAAAAGGTAAGAGTGTGACAAATATCTGACATATGAATAAGTGGATAAATTAATGAATAAATGAAATAGGTCTTATCTGCTGTCCAAAGTACTAATCGAATGCCATTAGATGACTAAGAACTTTCTGGAAAAATAATCCTAAACTGTTTCACCCCTAAATGTTATTCTTCCATTTTTATTTTTCACTGATTCATTTCTTTATATTGCATAAATGAAGAAGTAATTATGTGTGATGCAAACCAGTATGTGTTACACAAACAGACCAAAATTCTTTTTCTGTTGTGAGGCAGAATGAAGGTTTTAGGATGCTCAGAGTATTTTTTTGATTGTGTGAATGTGATCACCCCAGAGTTTTAGTGAGTCAATGTCAGTGCTCTTCTGAAGATATTGTCATCCTCCAAGAGTCACAGAAGGTGAATACTATCCTGTTTCAATCCCTTTTTCATCTAACAGTAGTTATTTTTTATATTGACCCTGTCCTATTGCAGACAATGATCAGGGCTTAAGAAAACAGCAGTAGTTTATAACATGCCAGAAAGTATTAATTTTTAACATGTAGTTTGAAATAATTGGGCAGCAAACATAAGATGTATTATTATGTATTAGAGAGCTCAATAGGCACATATTTCATTTAGCTTCTTTCTCCCTTACGTGTCCTCTGTCCATTCATTGTGTAAATAATGAAAGAATATGAATGGTATGGCTAGAATAGTGCAGAGGTACTTAGTTCCTTGCCTTTTAAGACAGTATATAATGAGTAACTTTAATTCTCAGTGAATAGTATTTCTCCCTTCATTCTTAAAATTCCCATTATACTTTTTAAAAATTAGGCATCTATTTACTTACATAAATTAATGAAGGAAAAAATTAAAATAATTATGTCTGCTATTTGAGATATTTTAAAACTCAAGGTAGGACATAACCATATGGCATGATATACAAATAATCTATAAACCTCTTCATAATTAAATGAAAACATAAATGGTGTGTAATTTAAGAATTCACTCTTTTTTTTGTCACATTGTGCCATATCAATTTTAAGACTATTTTTTCAAATATATATTAGTAAAGGAAAGAAAATTATAATTTTCATATCAAATTTATACTTAAATGCATATCCTAGTAGAAACAATTATTGAGATGTCTATATTTTTGCTTTTTGATATCATATAAGCTTGCCTGGTAAAATTCCTCAATTTATTCATAATTTCTAAAGCCTGTCTATATTCCATGGGTTAAATCAATGCAAAACCATGTATTGAATGCCTTCTTTGTAAAAGGCCCTCTTTAGTCATGCTCTCTACTCTCAAGGAAAATGAGAGAAGTGAAAGATATTTGATAATTTGTTAAAGAGTACATTGGGGGAAGAGAGTGGACAAGAAACAAGAAAGGATTTCCAAAGGCCTTTTATAGTAGAGATTTAAAAAATAGCATACAGCGGTCTAAATTGCAAGAGCCACCCAACAAATATTGGGGTAATTTATTGAATTTCTTTTACGTGACTGACTGTATTAAAAAATAAGCTTAATTCCCAAGGGATTTCTAAATTGACCTTTTACCATATTTAGCAGAACTTAAACATTTTACTTTTCCCTTCTAATTTTATTAAAGAATACTTTAGCCACTGACTTTGTAAGCATCTGGGTATTGAAAAGCAGTCAAAGGGCAAGTGTTCCATAATGTTAGTTCAATTGAAGTCATCACATATTTACTTAAGTACTTTCTATGTGTCAAGCACATGGTTGGTGTTTGGAATAATAAATTGAGCAAATCAGATGGGGTCTCTGTCCTTGAGGAGCTTAAAGTCTAGCGAATGAGCCATACATTAACAGATATTCATACAAAGAATGCATTTTAAAGTGGGATATAACCCCATCCTGAGGCTGTGGAAGGCATCTCTGAAGAAATGACATTTGAACCGAAAGTTAAGTAACTAAGGGAAGATGGAAGAGGAGAGAGGAAACAACCAACTGGGAGAGAGTGGCTTGGAGGTGGGAAGGAGAACGGCCTTTCAAGACAGTGAAAGGTAATCAGACTATGACTAGGTTAAATAGTGACTTGAGATGCGACCAGAGAGGTAGCAGGGGCCAGACCCTGTGAGGTGTAGGCCAGGTGCAGGAGGGTGGTCCTGACCCTGAGAGCTATGGAGGCCATTGTAGGGATTTTGTTTTGTTGTTTTTTTAAATTTTTATTGGAGTATAGTCGATTTACAATTTTGTGTTAATTTCTGCTGTACGGCAGTGTGAATCAGTTATACATATACATATATCCACTCTTTTTTAGATTCTTTTCCCATATAGGTCATTACAGAGTATTGAGAAGAGTTCCCTGTGCTATACAGTAGGCCCTTATTAGTTATCTATTTGTAGGAGAGATCACATTCATGTTCCATGCAGATTACTCTGGCTGCAGTGTGGAGACCGGACTAGAGGGAAGAGTGAATGCAGGGAAGGGAAGCTTTCAAGGAAGTCAGTATCAAGACATCTTCCATGTTTCTGCCATGTGCAGCTGGATGATAGGTCTCTAGACTTAGGAAATACTGGAAGACGAGCACGGTTTTTTGGTTTGTTCGGTTTTGGGGGTTTTCTTGTGGAGGGAGGAGATTGGGGGGTGAAATAATGAGTTTATTCTGAGGCATGTTGAATCTGAAGTGCCTGTAAGATATTTGTGAAGACATTGAAAAGGCAGTTGAGTATTTAGAAGTAGAACTGAAGAGAAAGGTCTGACATGGAGATAAACAATGTGGAAATGATTAAAGCAAAATGAATGAATAAATGCATGAGTGAATCAGTGAAACTTTGAATTAATCGTGAATCAGTGAAAGAAATATTTGAGGGTAAGAAAAGAACATGGAAAAATATATGTGGTTTTTTAAAAACCATTCATTCATTCATTCATTAAAAACTATCAGTTCATTTTGCCCCTAGCTTTTTTAAATGAGGAGGCAATTTCAATATTACTTTAACTTTTAATGGTAGTACCCAATGTTTGTCATTTCTAGTACTATTAATCTAGTTTGACAGTAAAATGGCTCTAGAATAACGTTTGTTTATTTAACTTATTTGCTTACTTAAGGATTCACTGATAAAGTGTTTCCTTTAAGATCTTAAGTTATTTCATCCTTGATAACTTTATAGTGCCACAAATAACAATGACAACTGGAAAATGAAGGAGAAAAATATTTTTCACTCTATTCAGAAATGTCCCTAATTCTGTACAAATAAACTATCAGTCAAAGAAAGAAATTTACAAAAGCACCGTTCATAGAAAGAAACCTGTTTCCTTTGGAAGGTTTTCTTCTTTGGGAAGAAAACCAGGAGAGTAAGGGGGTTTGCTTCTGGGAGTCTTGCTATCTGGCCAATAGAACTCACTGTAACATGTGAAACAATGTAACAATGAAATACATGTATGCAGAATACAGCTTTGTTCTATTCTCAAATGACTGGGATTTAACAGTGACAACACTGAAAGTGTCTCTTGTTGTTTTTTTCACATCCCAAGGCATGTATATTGGTTTACCTAAAATAAAGGCATTTCCCTAGCTTTTCTATGATTTAAAAAAAACAAATTAAAAGAGAAAATTATCTTGAAAAAAGTGTATTATATCCAGATTTTCTCCCTTCCTCTGTTAAGAGAGTGTTAACAATACCTACTTCACAATCAGTGGCTATAAGGTTAAATTAAAATAAGAGATAAGAAAGCCTTTGAGAAAACTAAATGGCAATTCAAATGATACCTAGTGTTAAATGACTGTCTAGTTACAGAGGAAGAAGGTGTTGTTCACCAAGGCATATTAGAACTAGATGAAAGAAAACAAAGATGGATAAAAAAATATATGGGTTAAATTTGTCAGTAAAAAAAGGTTTGAATGAGGTAAAAGCAGCTGGTGATCATTCTTCTGTATTTACAGTGTGGTCTCTATGTAGCTACAGTAAAGGACGAAGATGTCAACTATAGTGGTCTGAAGTAAAATTTACAATTGGCAGCCAGTGCTAGCCATCTCGGTGGGCCTTCCCTGGGCTACTGCTCCAAACTGGCTACTGAAAGAGGTCACTGCCCAGAGCTATTTGACTGTATATACCTTTTCTCTTATTTTCCTCTTTCCATTTTCAAGGCTTTATTTATTTAGAAGAAAAACACTACAACATAGAAAAAGTTTTACCTGATGTATTTATGTCTGTTCTTTTCTTTATAAAAGAGGAATTAGCCTTTCCCCATCATCTTTATTAACCCCCTATTTTTGAGCTGAATTGAAACCATTTTATGAAATATTTGAATATTGCTTAAAAAGGAACATTTAATGCAGAAGAACATTTACTGCAGTTTTCAGCAGTGCAGGTTCTTCCTATTCATCATGTGGCCATTTGTCTGTACCCTGTTGGGAAGAGCAGACAGGCAGTTTTCTGATCTGACATATCAGATATACTGCCTCTCCATAGCATGAAACGTTCATATTTTCATAGATATCTGTTGCCATTTGATTCATCTGCCAGTCTTTCCTGAACCATCTGCCTGTCCAGCTGTCTTTCCCAATGCAAGAAAACATGGTCATGGTCTAGAATCCCCTAGATTTTGAGAAGAGATAAGAATAGATTTCTGTCACTGCTGAATCTAAAACCAGCCTGGTGGCACTGGAATACAATGCTCATCTTCCACAATCGCTGTTAACAGTTGCAGAGTTAATAATGTGAGGGGGCTTGTTACATCATTGCTGGGCTGAAAAGTGGTTTACTCTTGCCTGCCTGAGCTTGATCTGCTCTAGCATCTTCTGCCTGTGCACCTATGACTTGGACATATCAGGGGTCCTCAATTAAGCAGGAGGAAAGGATACAAAAAAGGTGTGAATTTTATATATCTTTTTCTCATTTTCTTTAACTTTAAGAAACAAGGGACACTGGATATTTCAGGAAGCTTTTTATATTACAGGATGAGAAGGTCAGAGAACCACCACTTTCAAACAGTATCTGTTGAAGGAAATCTCTTTTCACCTATTGGGCGTCAGAAATTTACTTAAATTTTTTATTTGAAGCTCTTCTCTTTGAATTACTCAGTTCTTCTGAAGTTGTTTAAATATTGTTGCTTTAAGCATACACAGGTGCACAGCAGAAGCTGTGAATCTCTTGAAGGGTGAAACTGTATTTCCTTCATGTTAAGGCCTTATTCCCATAGGTAGCACAGTGCCTGGCATGTAGGACAACTGAGTAATGTGTGTATTAAAGAATCAAATGTAGATTATTAGTTAGGGCATCTTAAAAATTTTGCAGCACAAAATATACCCAATTTTTAAAAATACTATTTGATAATGGTACTTGGTAGAAAAAAGTCAATTCCCCTTATTTGCTCCAAAGGGCATAATATACTCAAAATGTTATCTAATGCTAAGTTATTTAATATGCAAGAGAAAAGCCATGGGAAATAAGTAACAGGTGATGCGAGACATCAACATAGAAAAATATATGATCAGAGGCATAAGAATGGCATTTCTAAGATAGTATTGCCCTTACACTTTCTCAGTGCATGTGGTAATGATGGTTCCTACTGAAGGACATTCTTAGACATGGAAGTCTTTGTGCACACAGTCAGCCATTTATAGGCAGTGATGGGTGCTCATTTCCCTGCCCACTGTGTTAATGTTCATCCCTTGGAGGTACAAGGACTTGTCATATGATTGATTGCATAAGCCATGTCTTTTGTAACTTACCATGAATGCAGATGGTGAGCATGGCACACCCAGGACTAAGTTCAATATCACTAATTTCTTTTAAGGTTCCTAATAGCTCAGTTTTTAATTTTTTCCTTTGTCACTTTTGAACTGTACAACACTACAGATGTTTGAATAGACAGAAGTAACCTTTATTAAAGTGATATTCTGTGAATGGTACTACCTCCCTCATTTTTCATATGCTAATATCAAGACCTCATTGCATATAAAGATATCTGTAATATTGCACACAGGATTTTTTATAACATCTTTATTGGAGTATAATTGCTTTACAATGGTGTGTTAGTTTCTGCTGTATAACAAAGTGAATCAGTTATACATATACATATGTTCCCATATCTCTTCCCTCTTGCGTCTCCCTCCCTCCCACCCTCCCTATCCCACCCCTCTAGGTGTTCGCAAAGCACCGAGCTGATCTCCCTGTGCTATGCGGCTGCTTCCCTCTAGCTATCTATTTTACGTTTGGTAGTGTATATATGTCCATGCCACTCTCTCACTTTTTCCCAGCTTACCCTTCCCCCTCCCTGTATCCTCAAGTCCATTCTCTAGTAGGTCTGTGTCTTTATTCCCTTCTTGCCCCTAGGTTCTTCATAACCATTTTTTAAAATTTAGTTTTAGATTCCATATATATGTGTTAGCATATGGTATTTGTTTTTCTCTTTCTGACTTAACTTCACTCTGTATGACAGTCTCTAGGTCCACCCACCTCACTACAAATAACTCAGTTTCGTTCCTTTTTATGGCTGAGTAATATTCCATTGTATATACGTGCCACATCTTCTTTATCCATTCATCTGGTGATGGACACTTAGGTTGCTTCCATGTCTTGGCTATTGTAAATAGAGCTGCAATGAACATTGTGGTACATGACTCTTTTTGAATTATGGTTTTCTCAGGGTATATGCCCAATAGTAGGATTTCTGGGTCGTATGGTAGTTCTATTTTTAGTTTTTTAAGGAACCTCCATACTGTTCTCCATAGTGGCTGTATCAATTTACATTCCCACCAACAGTACAAGAGGGTTCCCTTTTCTCCACACCCTCTCCAGCATTTATTGTTTGTAGATTTTTTGATGATGGCCATTCTGACTGGTGGCACACAGGATTTTAACTTGAAATTTTTGAGAATAATAAAAGGATTAGATGAACGTATATGAATCCTTGCTCTAGAAATTTTTCTTTAGGGCCAGATAGTCAATATTTTAGGCTTTCCAGGTCATCTCCATCACAGTTACTCAACTCTGCCATTGTAGGACAAAAGCAGCTACAGAAAATATGTAAACTAAACAGCATGACTGTGTTTCAATAAAGCTTTGACCTGTGGGTCAAACATTTAAAAAGGGTTACATCCCTCTTCTAAGCCTTTCTATCTCTTTTTTCCTTTGAGACCAGGCTCAAATCCTCCTCCCCCCACCAGCTTCTTCTCCTCTTTATCCCCGTTGTCTGATCTGGGTGTTATTACCTTCCAAAACGAATGTCTTGTTTCTCCAGCTACATTGTTAGCTATTTGATTGTTTCCTTCCTTCCATCTTTACTCCTTCCCTCCTTCCTCCTTCTACCTCCTCAGTTCTTAGTAGATGAGCCAATAGATATTTGTTCCTAAAAATGAGTTTAACTCTTAACTATCATTATAAAGATATTATGAAGTAATTATTTTATTTTAATGTCTCAGGCCCTAACATAGTAGCCATTCAATGCTTGTTATTGCTAATGAAGGTCTTAATTTTTTTCCTAACAGTATTAATAAAACTTTAGAACAGTGGTCCCCAACCTTTTTGGCACCAGGGACCATTTTCGTGGAAGACAGTTTTTCCACGGATGGGGGGATGGTTCAGGCAGTAATGCGAGCAATGGGGAGCACCGGGGCGCAGCAGATGAAGCTTTGCTCACTAGCCCATCACTCACCTCCAGCTGTGCAGCCCAGTTACTAGCAGGCCGTGGACCAGCACTGGTCCGTGGCCCGGGGGTAGGGACCCCTGCTTTAGAACACGAAAGACTAGGAAGACCAATTAGGTAAAAATACGACCAAGGCCTAAACTGTAGTAGACATGGAAAAAAGGTGAAAAATTAAAGACAATTTATGATTTATTGATAGGAGTCATTTATCTCAGACCCAAATTAAATACAGATGTTTTCCGAGTAATACTATCATACATATTAACCAGCCTTGGCAGTTGTAAGTGGAAAAAGGCTTACTCAGGCATAGCAAAGTAAGTGGCACATTAACAAAGTATCTCTACGTCTAGGAGTTTTGTAAGATTCACTTATAATAATGGTTTTCTTATATTCAGGTTATTCACCCTAAGATTATGAAAACACTCCAAGTAATATTTAGACATCTCTATAAGTAAGGTTTATTAGTACTCTACCAGACAGATTTTTTTTTTAAGTTTTTTATTTTTATTTCTTTGCGGTACACGGGCCTCTCACCACTGCGGCCCCTCCCGTTGCGGAGCACAGGCTCCGGACGCGCAGGCTCAGCGGCCATGGCTCACGGGCCCAGCCGCTCCGCGGCACGTGGGACCTTCCCGGACCGGGGCACGAACCTGCGTCCCCTGCACCGGCAGGCAGACTCCCAACCACTGCACCACCAGGGAAGCCCCAGACAGATTTTATAGGAGTTTTTGCCAGGAAAGACTCCTCTTCTTTTGGAAGGATTATTATTTTCAGCTCCCACTGACTTTTTGTGGTTTGTGGTACTTATATTCTTATAGTTTGTAGTTAGATGCTTTTTCTTTATAATTCAAAATTGTAAGACTATACCATACAAAAATATGACTATAAGTTCTTCCCTTTTTTCTTACTACTCCTCTTATCTTTCTTAAGCCATGTTGGTTTACTCTGTGCAATTGTTAGTTCTGTTAGGGAATTCTAAACTGAATTCTAAATTCAGACTGTAACATGGAAAATGATGAGCTGCAAAAGAAGTCAGATAAAGTAGTATGAATTGAGGAAACATGACTTCCATCAGCTCAGATGAGCGAGCAAGAGAGAATGTGTTAGAACCCTGTGTAAGTTACAGATCTCAGACCAATGGTACTGGTGTCCTGAAGAGGTCACCACACTTCCAAAAATACTTAAACTGCACTAGAGAGATGGAAACCTGTGAAATATGATTTTTACCAGTTTTCTTTGCTGATAGGTGCTGACAAACAATGTAATACTGCTGACTGTAGATATCAGTTATAATGGAATTGTTTCAGCTTTAGCCTTGGTAAAAGCTTTGACTGCTTTGTAGATTTTCTCTTTTCCCTTTGCAAAGAGAATGTCAGATGATCCAAAACAAAACAACATTGTCAACAAATTGCTTTATTTCTGCTTGCAAGTATAATTTGACAATGTGTTTGTTATGTAAAATGTTAAGAAATTAATCACTCTTCCAGTTCTATAGCATACCCGTTGAATTAAATCAAATCTGAACCAAGTTATTTGTTTAAAATGTTACAGTTTTGCCTTATTCTGAGAAACAAATGGATATTCACATTCTATGTGTGCTGATGTCCTTGATTGTAGGCTGCCACCGTATTTCAAGATAATTATTACTGATGCATCCTGTCTTCATACACATATAACATTTGCATTGCATTTTGCCTTTGGGGTGTCACTCTGTGTAAGTAGACAAACACATAGTTTGAGTGAAGACAAATGGCATTTTAAGCATAATGTTATTTTCCAGTTCTTCTTCTTGTATGAATGAAAATTATTCAGCAGTTCAGAGGAAGGACTTAAGTGAAGTAAATAAAGAAAAAGTATATCCATATGTGATCAGGCTTTTTAAAAATGTCAGAACATAAGATGAATGGAATTTCAAGGTTTATGATAAAAGATTTAGCTACCTTCTGTCAATATACATCAGAACTCTTGGATGAGAACCTGTTGTGAGACAATTTGTCCAGGCTTTTCGGTTTCCATTTTATCTACCATCTGGGATTTTACTTTTATTTTAAGGGACTTTGTTGACAATACTGATTCTTCCTCAGGTGTAGTATGTTAACTCCATTATGCTCATAATATTACAAATACAGAAAAGTTTTCTTCCCTTCAGGGTAACATCCTAGAATGGTAAAGGTCATCCATTAAGCATTGAGCTTGTTTTTCTATACATGGATGAGATCACTGTATGAAATTCTATGGGTCAGAAGTATCATTGACTACAACATAATGATTCCCATGTGCTTTTAATGTATACAGTTCTACAAGTGCATGTCAAACAAGGAAATATCAAGCTCTTATAAATCATATGGGCATAGTTATATACTCAGGTAGGGATAAATGTACATTTATCATTTTGTGAATTTAAAATATCAGTGCTGAGAAACCATGAGTAAGATGAGGTCCCTGGGAGTAGGGTTTTCAGTTGCCTACGTTTTTGTAACAATTAGCTATATATTATACTGATATGCTCCCTCAGTAGTGAAAATTGATGGTAGCTTTGTCTCCCAGTCACTTAGCAAAGGAACTTTGCATCAAATAGGAGTCACCAAATGTTTACTGACTAAGTGATAATGTGCTAATGTAAATAAAAGTTATTTATAAATGGTGAACTATACAAATAGGTAACGTTATTATTTTTATTATATAGGATCAGACCTAGAAACTATTGTGTTGAAATAAAAAGAGAAAGTATTACATACTACTTGTGGAGTATATATACCCAAGTATACCTGACATAGTTAATTAAACCCATGAAAAACATCTTTCAACTATTTTCTCCTAATTTTCTTCACTTAATAACATTGTATTCACATTTACTTTTTCAATTAAAAGCTGTGTAACCATTTTGTGGTATATGTAAAGACTGAAGTTTTAATACTTTGATCAATAACTGCTAGGCAAAAGAAGGTTAATTTACATTTTCATCACTGCTTCTTTTAGCTAAAGAACATTTTAATCTTTCAGTCATCTCAGAACATCTCAGTCAGTATCTCTATAAGCCCATAAGTTACTCTTGTGGGCTTAGGTTAGCAGTGATATTGGCCAGAAACCTTTCAAAGGAACAGAAAACTAGGTGCTTGGCAGTTTCCTTTATCCTTGTTATAATAACCAACTTGAAAGCTTTGAGAAACAAAATGCAGGGGAAAATTATTAGCAGTATTCTTCCATTCGGTGGCTTGTACAAAAGACCAATAATTCATACAGAGTATGAACACCTTGAGCACTGGTGAAATGGAAGACATTTTTCATTAGATGCCTGTATAAATTCCTAAAAATCACTGTGTGGATTCCCTTCCCTTCCTCTGTGTTCAGAAAGGCATCAGTTTTCCTTAGAAACATAACACCTGTCATCTATAAGATTTTGCTCTGTCCTTTCTTACAGACGTTTTTGTTGGTGGTTTTCTTTACCACCTTCAATGATGGACAGCAGCCTTCAACTGAGATCTCAAAACTGTGACTGAGCCAATTACTTAACCTCCTGTGGGAGAAAAGCATTTAATAGGAAGAAAATATAAGATTAGAAATGTGAGTTCTCCTTTTAAGACAAGTTGACTACTACTCAGTAGGGAAAGTCTTAAATCAAATATTTTTTTTTCTTTCGGTAAACTTTACTGTTCTCAAGATCCTAATACCTCAGGAGATAAATATTTAGAATTATTGGCTGTCCTTTCCTCGTATATATGTTAGAATCCTATATACAAAACTGGATTCAAATGATTTGTGAACCATTGTTTGGATAAATATATAACCATAAAGTAAGAAGCACTGTGAAAGTAGTGATTTAAGCATCTTATAAATGCATGCAAAAGATTTTATGTAAATAAGTTTACTAAGTTTTTCTTACAGGTGAATTATATTCAAAGACTATAAAAAACATCTGCAGTTCAGTTTATTGTCTCCTCTTACTACAGTCAGATTTTTTAAATAACATAACAGCCCCCCCAACTCATATAACACAGTCTGTAAAAGTGGGATAATAGCAGTACTTATAGAATTTTGGTGAACTTTGTGTTTAGCACAGTGCATAGAATATTCTAATCACTCCCATCAGTGTGAGTTAGTATTAGTAGTAATAGTATTGTTTTCAAAATGTTAAAGTAGCAGACAGGAACTACTGGATTTTTTTTTTTTTTTTTTTTTTTTTTTTTTTGTGGTACACGGGCCTCTCACTGTTGTGGCCTCTCCCGTTGCGGAGCACAGGCTCCAGACGCTCAGGCTCAGCGGCCATGGCTCACGGGCCCAGCCGCTCCGCAGCATGTGGGATCTTCCCGGACCGGGGCACGAACCCGTGTCCCTTGCATTGGCAGGCGGACTCTCAACCACTGCGCCACCAGGGAAGCCCTGGATTTTTTTTTTTTTAATCTCTTGATGTACTTCTTCTAAAATCTGATATTCCCAAGTGTTTTATATTATAAATCATCTCATGGAAGACTTTGTTACTTGAGAGGTAGCAGTTTTAGGGTAACAGCACCACACATTGTCCTTAATATCCTTGTTCCTAAATTGGAAATTCTTCTTAGGCATCACCTCTAGGACTCCTTGTTCTTCTGACTTGTCAGAAAGGATGAAACAGTGAGGGCTCAGACCGCTACATCCAGGGATGGCTCATTCATTTCTTAGTGCTCAGAACCTCATATCTACAGCTGTTGTTTCTTTCCTGATGCAGCCAGTAATTGACTCAGTTCCAGAAACTATACTTTCAGTCTGAGAGACTCCCTGACTTTTATTGAATTCTCTATGGAAAACTACAGTTATGTGCTTGGAAATAATTGCTGATGTACCTTTACAACACAGAAAAATACCTCTAAACATCCACCATGTGGTCTAGGATAGCTACTTAAGTCCAAGGGGGACTTCCTCTCCCCCACCCTTGCACCCAGTTGTCTAGTCATCTGGGCCCTATTATATGTGCGTTCTGAGGTAAAGGCCCTGCAGCTTCCCACGCTTGCTAGATCTTAAAGCAGTCCAGCTCCATTCCTCTTGGAAGGGCTAGAGCAATAGGAGCAGTACTCCCTTGCTTTTATCCTCTGTTTACTTATTCACCTTAGCCATTATATATGGAACTACTACACAGAAGGTGCTTGAAGAAAAGAGAGTTTGAGATCTTGATTTCAGGGCTGTGCCCATCAAAACCCAAGCATGGACAGGAAAATTTTCTAAGTCAAAGTAATTGGATAATTTTCATTTTTAATAAAGGGATTGATTAATGAATCAGAATTCACTGCCTATGCCATTTCTCACAGCTGTGAACTTACAGTGAATAAAGCAAACCTCCTCCAACCTACTCTCTACTTTCTTTCATCTTGCAGACACTTACTGGAGTCTTTATTTTGTGCAAAGCATTGTATTAGGTACTGGCTATATCACTCCTTGTAATTATACAGCTTATAGTCAGGTACAGAAGGCAGACAACAAGGTAAACACATAATTAGGTATTCACTAGTTGTGATAAAAGTTGTGATGGAAGCAAACAGGATACAATGATGAGAATAAATGTATGGAACTGGGAAGGGAAAATCTACTTACATGGAGAATCAGGAAAGACTTCTGAGAATTATTCATTTTGGTGAAAACTGAAGGAGTTAGCAATGTGAAGACTGGGGGGAACAGTATCCCAGGCTCTGTTTTGAAAGGTCGCTGTGGGGTCCACCAGCCAGCAGAAAAGATTATAATAGACTCTTACCCTTTCACATACTTCCAACACATAGAAACCTATTAATAACCCCTGAATTCTTAACTGGCAAAATTCTGAGATTATTTTTTACAGTGTTTTAAATATTTATTGGCATTTATTATATGTACTTTTATCTTTCAATGTCATCACTTTGGGGAAACAAGAAGGCTTTGTCACACATCTGTATTGAATGCCAGTACAAAATTCTAAATACAGATCATTTTAAGGTTATCTGCCTTTGGGGATTATCTCTGCTGCTATTTATTACAACACATAATGAAGACATATATATATTGTGTGTTTGTCATACCTAAAATAATAATAAATTATTAATGTTAATCCATACAAAGCATACTTCAACTCTTGTTACATTTTCATTTTTACAGATTACTGTTTTAAGAAAGGTATTCCTAATTAACTATATTAAGAGTCATAAAGAGTAAAAATATCCTTCATGTTTTTATGTTCAAACTTAATTTTTACATTTCACTTGGGTCCCAGAATCAGCCAGTACTTTCAGAAGTAGGCCCCTGAAATCAATACATATGTTCTCTAAATAACAATTGTTATTTCATAATAGCATGGACAAAAAACATATATTTCCTCAGCCTCTCCTTCTCTACCCAATTATTGGTCACACACATCTTTGTCATACCTTTGTGAGATATACAAGTTTTTTCATGAGAGAAATACAGGTAACTATGTCTTAATTATGAAGTAGTATACTTTAAGTTCCTAGATCCTCAAGGTATATTTTTTACATGTAATCATGAACTTTGGCATATTGTGAACATCTGTGACCACTTTCAGCTGCCAGTTTCGTAGGCATAAAATAACAGTCTTCATCTTAATAAGGCATTCACAGTAAACACTTTTAGTATCAGTACGTGATTTTAGACTGTTGTCTTTGGCCTCGTTAATAATTTAATGATATTTCTAAGTTCATATTTTGGAGTTACTTAATAAAAAGCAGGAAAATTGCAGTTAGGATAGTTTGTCATCATTTGGGTGTTTGCTGCTTTATAGTATGCACTTCATCATGTGTATAATCTGTAATGCAGCAATGCAGAGTGAGGATTATAAGTACTATGCTGCCCACACTAACATTCAGCAATACCTATAGGTTAATCAAGCATTAAGTTCTAAAGCATGTGGATGGCAATGTATTAAAATAATGAATTCACATGTTATGCAAATCAAATGGACTATAATTTTTATTTTAATATCTGGAGCATGCATTTAATATACTTCCTGTTAAAACTGTAATGTAGTTTTGCTTTGGAAACTTTATAAAATGATTCTAAAGTATATATAGAAAGATAAATATGCCAAAATAATGAAGAAAACATTGTAAAAGCAAAAAGGATGAAGAAGTTTCCCACTTGTGTGTTAAAATACTTTATAAACCTATAGTAATTAAAACAGTAATGTGTGGGCATAAATGTATACACAAATATTGGGAAAATAGAATATAATGTCAAGAAACAGACTAAAGTATAGATAAAGATTTAGAGTACAATAAAAGTGATATTGTAAATTAGTAGGAAAACATTTATTTTAATAAATGGTGCTGGAACAATTAGCTAACTATTGGTGCTAGGGCTGGAATGAGGGCAGAGGAATAAACTTAAATACTCACACTTCATTTTATTACAAAATGAACTCCAGATGGAGAATCTTAATAGTCTGTTAAGGTTAAATAATAATTATTGGAAATATGGAAATTTTATAACTTAAAAATTAAATGATATTTAATATGTACCTTCATATTCTCATTAATTCTTCTAAAACCTTGCATATCTATGTATACTAGCTTGTTTATTTTTTGCTTGTTCTGTTTAATGCTAAAAGTGATATACTAAAGTTCTCTATTATTTAGTAATTTTTTCAAGACCTCCTTGAATTTCAAGCCTCTTTGCCTTTTATTTATTGCCTGTTGTGTACTTCCACATAGCAATCAACCAACCACTGTTACATGGAAACCTGGAAGAAAAGGTTTGAAATAGCTGTGGTAAACTAAATCTGAATATTCCATAACGTATAAAGAGCTCTTAAAAAGCAATAAAAGAGCAAATAGAAAAATAAGCAGAGCACATGAACAGGCAGTTAATTTAGAACATGAACAGGTTTATTAATTTCTGATAAACATTTGAAAATGAAGAAATGTAAATTTAAAACAATGAAATATTTTCTGCTATCAGATTGGTAAAGATTTTTTAAATCTTTAATTCTTATTATTAATAAGTAACGAAAAACACATTCTCATGTGCTCTTGGAAGAGGTATATATTGGTACAAGTTTTTTGGATTCAAATTATTAAAATGTACTAAACATCTGTAAGAATGCATGCCCTTTGACACAGCAATTCACCTCTTAAGAATTTACCTCAAGGGACTTCCCTGGTGGAGCAGTGGTTAAGAATCCTCCTGCCAATTCAGGGGCATGAGTTCAAGCCCTGGTCCGGGAAGATCCCACATGCCACAGAGCAGCTAAGCCCTTGCACCACAACTACTGAGCCTGCGCTCTAGAGCCCACGAGCCACAACTACTGAGCCCACATGCTGCAACTGCTGATGCCCACATGCCTAGAGCCTGTGCTCTGCAATTAGAGAAGCCACCACAATGAGAAGCCCGTGCACCACAATGAAGAGTAGCCCCTGCTCGTCACAACTAGAGAAAGCCCGCATGCAGCAACGAAGGCCCAATGCAGCCAAAAATAAATACATAAAATACATAAATTTATTTTTTAAAAAAAGAATTTACCTCAAATCAGTACTCAAAGAAGACATAAAAAAATGTTTTGAAAAATATACTATTTTGGATTGTCTATCATATCATTGTATATAGTAGCAAATTTTGGGAAACATCCTAAATCTCAACATATATGAGATTCTGATTTTACTATTAATAAACATAATCACAATACTAAAGTATGATCTAATTTTATAGAAATAAATTTGTATTTCTATATGCATAAATATTGATACTTTAGGACATATAGCAATGTATTAATAATTGGGGATAGGTTTTCTTTTTTTTTTTTTTTTTTTTTTGCCGTACGCAGGCCTCTCACTGTTGTGGCCTCTCCCGTTGTGGAGCACAGGCTCCGGACGTGCACGTTCAGTGGCCATGGCTCACGGGCCCAGCTGCTCCACAGCATGTGGGATCCTCCCTGACTGGGGCACGAACCTGCATCCCCTGCACCGGCAGGTGGACTCTCAACCACTGCACCACCAGGGAAGCCCTAGGTTTTCTTTTTATACGTTTATACTTATCTATGCTTTCAAAATGATTCACAGTGGACATACTTTACAATTAAAAAAAAAATGAAGCCATCTCCATATTTTAAAAATGATGAAGATGATTAAAGATTTTATACTGTAGTAAATATCACAGTTAAAATATATTTGTTTAATAATAAATTTGACATTTAATATGAGACTTACATATTAAAAAACTTTAATTTTTTTTCACATTTTAATGCTTAAGACAGATCAGTTTTCCCCTGAGGAGGCTTTTTTCGGTATTCCTTCCTGTCTTTACTGTACTATCCTAGCACTTATCAAAGATGACAAACTATAGTCCTCTGTTAATTTATCTGTATCTTCTATTAAATATGTCCAATGAATATGTAATATGAGCCACTATGTTATTTAAAATATTCTAGTCGCAACATTAAAAATGTAAAAAGAAAAAGATAAAATTGATTTAATAGTATAGTTTATTAACTCAATATATTAAAAATTTCTTATTTTAGCATGTAATTAATATAAAACATTATTGAGGTATTTTACATTCTTTTGTCTGTTTTACAAGTTTTCAAAATCCAGTGGGTATTTTATACTTAAAGAACATTTCCATTTGGACTAAGTGCGTTTCAGATGTCACATGTGGCTAGTGGCTACCATACTGACCAGCACAGCATTAGAATGTTAATCTCTTTGAGGACCAGGGCATCTCTTTTACTCTTGTGTCCCCAGTGCCTAATAAGTGTCTGGAACTTAGTAAGCACTTTTAATATTTGCATCTGCTTCTGCAGAGTTTTTTCTGCTACTCCTACCTCTGTAGTATCACTTGCTCTGTTGTACTTTTCATTTACATGCCTATCTCCTATAATAACTGTGTGTTGCTCAAAAGAGTAACCATGTTTTATTCAACTTTATATGCCTGACATAGTAGATGTTCCATATACATGGTTATTGGAAGGAAGTTGGGGAAGAAGAGAGAATACTCATTTTTTATTACAGAGAACTTTTTTTCTGGTAATTCAGTCTCTTGAAATATTATATGTTAAATCTCACAACATCAAATAGAATTATATAGTGTTTAGCAATAGAAACTGAAAAACCTCAACTCTTCATTTATTGGGTCTTTAGATTAAACCATCCAAAATGGTTGATCACTGATTTTCTTTTTGAAGATCACTATGGTTTAGAGCTTCAGTAGCCTTACTTAATATAACTCTGTCCTGTGTTGAATAAAGTTTATAGCTACAGAGTTCTTCCCTGTCAATCCTAATAATCCCTTGCTGTAACATAAGACTTTTCTCCTGTGATCCTCAGTGGAGGTGGACAACAGTTGGTCAGCATTAATCATAAAGTGAGCTTTCACATTAGTAATGTTACTTATTATATTTTCCTTCAACGTTCTTCTTCTAAATTATTGAACAACAATTTTTTAAAATTTACATCAGAATTTTAAAAATATATTTTTCTAATAGAAAAGATGAGATCAGTAATGTGTTTATTTATTGGGTTTGTGAGATATCTTTGCCCACATAAATGATGTTATAAATACCACTGGTGAGCACTTGTCGACTGTCAGTAATAACTGAATAGTGATCAAGTGCCAATATGGTGTTAATTGCTAAGAGCAAGAAATAATCTATGTTTTTTTTCTGATGTGCTCTTCGCTTATAGTTTTATTTTAGGTAGGGGCCTAGGAATCACTGTTGAGCCATGTTATCATCATGCATACTGCTTATCAGAGCAGCTGGAGTGTAAATTAAAATAGGTTTGCTGTCAGACCCAGTTCAAATCCAGGCTTTGCTACTTGTCTGTCATCTCTAAATCTTACCTGTATGTTATCTATCTCATAAATTAGTTGTAAGGTTTACACGAGAAAAATCTGTCTGAAGTACTTGACTATTTATTGCACATATATGCATTAATATACGATATTTGTTTTTCTTTTTCTGACTTACTGCACTCTGTATGACAGTCTCTACATCCATCCACGTCTCTACAAATGACTCAATTTCATTCCATTTTATGGCTGAGTAATATTCCATTGTATATATGTACCACGTCTTCTTTATCCATTCATCTGTTGATGGGCATTTAGGTTGCTTCCATGACCTGGCTATTGTAAATAGTGCTGCAACGAACATTGGGGTGCCTGTATCTTTTTGAACTCTGGTTTTCTCTGGGTATATGCCCAGTAGTGGGATTGCTGGGTCATATGGTAATTCTATTTTTAGTTTTTTAAAGAACCTCCATACTGTTCTCCATAGTGGCTGTATCCATTTACATTCCCACCAACAGTGCAAGAGGGTTCCCTTTTCTCCACATCCTCTCCAGCATTTGTTGTTTGTAGCTTTTCTGATGATGCCCATTCTAACAGGTGTGAGGTGATACCTTATTGTAGTTTTGATTTGCATTTCTCTAATAATTAGTGATGTTGAGCAGCTTTTCATGTGCTTCTTGGCCATCTGTATGTCTTCTTTGGGAAATGTCTATGTTGGTCTTCTGCCCATTTTTGGATTGGGTTGTTTGGTTTTTTACTGTTGAGCTGCATGAGCTGTTTATATATTTTGGAGATTAATCCTTTGTCCATTGATTTCTTTGTGAATATTTTCTCCCATTCTGAGGGTTGTCTTTTTGTCTTGTTTATGGTTTCCTTTGCTGTGCAAAAGCTTTCAAGTTTAATTAAGTCCCATTCATTTATTTTTCTTTTTATTTCCATTTCTCTAGGAGGTGGGTCTAAAAAGATCTTGCTGTGATTTATGTCAAAGAGAGTTCTTCCTAAATTTTTCTCTAAGAGTTTTATAGTGTCCAGCCTTACATTTAGGTCTAATCCATTTTGAGTTTAGTTTTGTGTATGGTGTTAGGGAGTGTTCTAATTTCATTCTTTTACATGTAGCTGTCCAGTTTTCCCAGCACCACTTATTGAAGAGACTGTCTTTTCTCCATTGTATATCCTTGCCTCCTTTGTCATAGATTAGTTAACCATTGGTGCATGGATTTATCTCTGGGCTTTCTATTGTGTTCCATTGATCTATATTTCTGTTTTTGTGCCAGTACCATATTGTCTTGATGACTGTAGCTTTGTAGTATAGTCTGAAGCCAGGGAGTCTGATTCCTCCAGCTCTGTTTTTTTCCCTCAAGGCTGCTTTGGCTATTTGGGGTCTTTTGTGTCTCCATACAAATTATAAGATTTTTTTGTTCTAGTTCTGTAAAAAATGCCATTGATAATTTGATAGGGATTTCACTGAATCTGTAGATTGCTTTGGGTAGTATAGTCATTTTCACAATGTTGATTCTTCCAATCCAAGAAGATGGTATATCTCTCCATCTGTTGGTATCATCTTTGATTTCTTTCATCAGTGTCTTATAGTTTTCTGAGTACCAGTCTTTCACATCCTTAGGTAGGTTTATTCCTAGGTATTTTATTCTTTTTGTTGCAATGGTGAATGGGATCATTTCGTTAATTTCTCTTTCTGATCATTCATTTTACTGTATAGGAATGCAAGAGATTTCTGTGCATTAATTTTGTATCCTGCAACCTTACCAAATTCATTGATTAGCTCTAGTAGTTTTCTGGTGGCATCTTTAGGATTCTTTATGTATAGTATCATGTCATCTGCAAGCAATGACAGTTTTACTTATTTTCCAATTTACATTCCTTTTATTTCTTTTTCCTCTCTGATTGCCATGGCTAGGACTTCCAAAATTATGTTGAATAATAGTGGCAGGAGTGGACATCCTTGTCTTGTTCCTGATCTTAGAGGAAATGGTTTCACTTTTTCACCATTGAGAATGATGTTTGCTGTGGGTTTGTCATATATGGCCTTTATTATGTTGAGGTAGGTTCCCTCTATGCCCACTTTCTGGAGAGTTTTTGTCATAAATGGGTGTTGAATTTTGTCAAAAGCCTTTTCTGCATCTATTGAGATGATCATATGGTTTTTATTCTTTAATTGCTTAATACGGTGTATCATAATGCTTGATTTGTGTATACTGAAGAATCCTTGCATCCCTGGGATAAATCCCATATGATCATGGTATATGATCCTTTTAATGTGTTGCTAGATTCTGTTTGCTAGTATTTTCTTTAGGATTTTTGCATCTATATTCATCAGTGATATGGGTCTGTAATTTTCTTTTTTTGTAGTATCTTTGTCTGGTTTTGGTATCAGGCTGATGGCCTCATAGAATGAGTTTGGGAGTGTTCCTTCCTCTGCAATTTTTTTTTTTTTTTTTTTTTTGCGGTATGCGGGCCTCTCACTGTTGTGGCCTCTCCCGTTGCGGAGCACAGGCTCCGGATGCGCAGGCCCAGCGGCCATGGCTCACGGGCCCAGCCGCTCCGCGGCATATGGGATCCTCCCAGACCGGGGCACGAAACCGTATCCCCTGCATCGGCAGGCGGACTCTCAACCACTGCGCCACCAGGGAGGCCCCTCCTCTGCAATTTTTTGGAAGAGTTTGAGAAGGATGGGTGTTAACTCTTCTCTAAATGTTTGATATAATTCACCTGTGAAGCCATCTGCTTCTGAACTTTTGTTTGTTGGAAGTTTTTTAATCACAATTTCAATTTCATTACTTGTGGTTAGTCTGTTCATATTTTCCATTTCTTCCTGGTTCAGTCTTGAAAGGTTATACCTTTCTAAGAATTTGTCCATTTCTTCTGGGTTGTCCATTTTATTGGCATATAGTTGCTTGTAGCAGTCTCTTATGATGCTTTGTATTTCTGTGGTGTCCGTTATAACTTCTCCTTTTTCATTTCTAATTTTATTGATTTCAGATCTCTCCCTCTTTTTCTTGATGAGTCTGGCTAATGGTTTATCAATTTTGTGTATCTTCTCAAAGAACCAGCTTTTAGTTTTATTGATCTTTGCTATTGTTTTCTTTGTTTCTATTTCATTTATTTCTGCTCTGATCTTTATGATTTCTTTCCTTCTGCTAACTTTGGGTTTTGTTTGTTCTTCTTTCTCTACTTCCTTTAGGTGTAAGTTTAGATTATTTATTTGAGATTTTTCTTGTTTCTTGAGGTAGGCTTGTATAGCTGTAAACTTCGCTCTTAGAGCTGCTTTTGGTGCATCCCATAGGTTTTGGATCATCATGCTTTCGTTTTAATTTGTCTCTAGGTATTTTTTGATTTCCGCTTTGATATCTTCAGTGATCTCTTGGTTATTTAATAACGTGTTTTTTAGCCTCCATGTTTTTACATTTTTTATGTTTTTTTCCCTGTAATTGATTTCTAATCTCATAGCATTGTGGTCAGAAAACATGCTTGATAAGATTTCAGTTTTCTTAAATTTACTGTGGCTTGATTTGTGACCCAAGATGTGATCAATCCTGGAGAATGTTCCGTGTGCACTTGAGAAGAAAGTGTAATCTGATGTTTTTGGGTGGAATGTCCTATAAATATCAATTAACTCTATCTGGTCTATTGTGTATTTAAAGCTTGTGTTTCCTTATTAATTTTCTGTCTGGATGATCTGTCCATTGGTGTAAGGTGTGAAAGCCCCCCACTATTATTTTGTTACTGTCAATCTTCTCTTTTATAGCTGTTAGCAGTTGCCTTATGTATTGAGGTGCTCCTATGTTGGGTGCATATATATTTATAATTGTTATATCTTCTTCTCAGATTGATTCCTTGATCATTATGTTGAGTCTTTCCTTGTCTCTTGTAACATTCTTTATTTTTAATTCTATTTTATCTGATATGAGTATTGCTTCTCTGCCTTTCTTTTGATTTCCATTTGCATGGAATATCTTTTTCCATCCCCTCACATTCAGTCTGTATGTGTCCCTAGGTCTGAAGTGGGTCTCTTGAAGACAGCGTATATATGTGTCTTGTTTTTGTATCCATTCAATGAGCCTGTGTCTTTTGGTTGGAGCACTTAATCCTTTCACGTTTAAGGTAATTATCGATATGGATGTTCCTATTACCATTTTCTTAATTGTTATGAGTTTGTTTTTGTAAGTCCTTTTCTTGTCTTGTTTTTCCCACTTAGGGAAGTTCCTTTAACATTTGTTGTGGAGCTGGTTTGGTGGTGCTGAATTCTCTTAGCTTTTGCTTGTCTGTAAAGCTTTTGATTTCGCCATCAAATCTGAATGAGATCCTTGCTAGGTAGAGTAATCTTGTTTGTAGGTTCTTCCCTTTCATCACTTTAAATATACCGTGCCACTCCCTTCTGGCTTGTAGAGTTTCTGCTGAGAAATCAGCTGTTAACCTTATGGGAGTTCCCTTGTATGTTATTTGTCATTTTCCCCTTGTTGCTTTCAATAATTTGTCTTTAATTTTTGTGAATTTGATTACTATGTGTCTTGGCATGTTTCTTCTTGGGTTTTTCCTGCCTGGGACTCTCTGCTCTTCCTGGACTTGGGTGGCTATTTCCTTTCCCATGTTAGGGAAGTTTTCGACTATAATCTCTTCAAATATTTTCTCCTTCCTTTCTCTCTCTCTTCTCCTCTGGGACCCCTATAATGCAAATGTTGGTGCATTTAATGTTGTCCCAGAGGTCTCTTAGGCTGTCTTCATTTCTTTTCATTCTTTTTTCTTTATTCTGTTCCACAGCAGTGAATTCCACCATTCTGTCTTCCAGGTCACTTATTCGTTCTTCTGCCTCAGTTATTCTGCTATTGATTACTTCTAGTATATTTTTCATTTCAGTTATTGTATTGTTCATCTTTGTTTGTTCTTTAATTCTTCTAGGTGTTTATTCTTTAATTCTTCTAGGTCTTTGTTAAACATTTCTTGCATCTTCTCGATCTTTCCCTCCATTCTTTTTCTGAGGTCCTGGATCATCTTCACTATCATTATTATCAATTCTTTTTCTGGAAGGTTACCTATCTCCACTTCATTTAGTTGTTTTCTTTTGGTTTTATGTTGTTCCTTCATCTGGTACAAAATCCTTTGCCTTTTCATTTTGTCTATCTTTCTGTGAATGTGGTTTTCCTTCCACAGGCTGCAGAATTGTAGATCTTCTTGCTTCTGAAGTTGTATAGTTTTGCCATGTTTGTTCCTGACCAGCTTTCATGCCAGGCCTCTTTTTCTCTGTTCAAATGTCTCTAGAGCCTCTGCGAAGGCACCAACCTTGGTCTAGCTTTTAGGAATTTGGGAACATATAAGAGGAGGATAAGGCTAGCTTCCAGTTAGAGGGAATAGAGCCATGAGGGAACCCAGGACAGTATCCAAGGTAAAATCCAGCTCATTAATCACAAACTGACCTAACAATCCTCCCATCTAGAGGAGAAATGAAAGAGAATGAACCAGTGTCTGGTTGAAAGGAGCCAGAAACAGAGATAGAAAAATCAGTGGTAGGGAGGTGGTAAGAGGCTGAGCTTGGTGAAAGGCCCATAAAAGGTAAGTACTCTTCATAGTGCCCTTGTGGCTGCAGCCCTGTGAGGAAATAAGCAAATAAGGACACCAAACTGGTTTTCAATTCCACTCCAGTCTTTAGGGCTTGAAGTTTCTATCAGGCTTGATTCTACTCTTTTCCTTATGGACTTGGCCCCCACCCAATTAACTTGGGAGGGATGTCCTGTCCTAGTTTCCTCCTGAAGACATGATAGGCCTACCATCTAGCCCTAGCCCCCGACTGATTCACTGATTGGCTCTTCCCAGTTCCCTCCAATGTAACTCAAGCCTGGAGGATTTCTGTCACATTGGAACTGGAGAGACTTCTGCCTTGGAAGTGTAGGAGAGGATGTTACATGTAGGGCTGGAACAAAGGATATACAGGAAAAGGAGGGTGGGGAAAAGAGGAGGAGCAGCTACTTTACCCCTTGGTTTAATAAAAGAGGAAAATACTTTATCTCCTTGAATTGCCCATGGGATACTTGCAGGTTTCAGGGTGTTTTGTAATTCATATTATTCGTTATTAATTATCTTGCATGTTTCTTGTACTGGGCATTATCAAAGACAGTAAAAATATTTTAGAAGAGAGATTCAGTGAGACCGTAATGTTAACTAAAAGCCTTAGACTTAGCTACTCTCCCAAGAACTTCCATTTTTCTTGTTTGAAGCTGTACTACTGCCTTAAAAATTCTTCATTTCTCCAGTTTCTCCCACTCTTTTAGGATGCAGTCCGCTGTCCATGAGTTTCCATCTGATGTTTCACAGATTGGAGGCTGTGAAGTCACTTACCCTCTCTGAACAGTTAGACTATTCTAGTTGTCTAAGAATGCAATGGAGGGCCTGTACTGTGGCACATGCAATGTGAATGACAAGGAAAGGTTGAATTCAAGAGTTTTTTCAGATGTAGAGTAATTATAAATTATTGATGTGATAGAGTGAAGAAAAGGGAAAGGTCAAAGAAGATTTTGAGAGTACATTTCTAATGCGGATAGGGGGCCCATGGCAATCCATGAACCAAGATAGGGAATAAGAGTCAGGAGCAGATTTGTGGGGGAGGAACAATTTGACATTGGTTTTGGACTTGTTGAGTTCGAAATAATTGTAGGCCATCTAGGAAGAGGAATCTTTAAGATTCCAGCTGAAATAGTGGAGTGGGAGATATAAAACTGGGATGTGTTGATGGCTCTATGTGATCATTAAAGCCATGAGAGAGAACAAGATTGCCTAAGGATAGAGAAGTGGGCCTGGGCTAGAGCAACATTTAAGGAGTAGGAAGAAGAAGAGCAATTGAAAGACTCAGAGGAACACAGAGGGGCTGGATGGGTCAAGGGAGGTATAGATGAGCCTCAGGTCTTTTCTTTAATATTATCTATCAAAATCTCCCCCTTGTCTCCCACAGACACCTTCCTGAATCTCTGTCCTGCTGCCAACCCTGCAGAAGATTCCCACTCCCACCCTGTACCCCAAAAGGACAGGGCCCATGTCTTTACTTCTCATTCTTCATAACTTAGGGACCTTAGTAAAGGATAGGAAAATTGTTTGTATTGAACCTTACCAAGGGAGTGTTTTTTTTTTTTTTTTTTTTTTTTTGTGGTACGCGGGCCTCTCACTGTCATGGCCTCTCCCGTTGCGGAGCACAGGCTCCGGACGCGCAGGCTCAGCAGCCATGGCTCACAGGCCCAGCCGCTCCGCAGCACGTGGGATCCTCCTGGACTGGGGCATGAACCCGTGTCCCCTGCATCGGCAGGCAGACTCTCAACCACTGCGCCACCAGGGAAGCCCCAAGAGAGCATTTTTAAGGAAATATAGTTGGACCATTAACTTCAGATGTCAGAAGTAGTTTTTATTT
The DNA here is from genome assembly GCF_025265405.1 of Mesoplodon densirostris. NCBI lineage: Eukaryota > Metazoa > Chordata > Mammalia > Artiodactyla > Ziphiidae > Mesoplodon > Mesoplodon densirostris. Next base: position 90,943,822 of record NC_082663.1, read on the forward strand.
CATTTTTTCCCCGTTAAGATTTAGAGATTTTCTGGTTAAATCAACATAAAAATTGTAGTAATTATACGCACTGGTATGAAAGCAGCCATCACCACCCCCATTTTCTTCTGGATAGGATGTGTAGATATGGGAACACACATTTTGCTGACATGTTCTGAAGCTTAGTATTTTGATAAATTTACCTGGGAATAAGAATTGATTGAAAACTTCTCAGTTTTACAGTGGCTGAGGTTAAGTATCAGTTAGAAAGATGGGCAGCCAATTAGCTGACAGGACCTACACAGTGCTAGATGGATTGCAATGAAAAAACTGAATCAAAGAGAGAACACTGCTATCAATTACCAGCTGACTGGAGAGTATATTATTGAATCATATCAGAAATAAAGGCCAAAACATTTTTCTCTGACTTCCCAAAAAAGCTCAAATTGCAAATACCTTTAGTGCCTAGTAAGCAAAACAGTCCTGCCTTATGTAATGTGAAATATTATTGTAGACAATGAAAGTGCTTAGGTTGTTTTTGCTGTTAGCAGATTAAGCCTGGTTTTATTCTGTGAACACAAAAACCATATTCACATTACATAAAAAAGTAATGCATTATTTTAGTGGCTCTTAATAGTGATTCATATAAAGCCTTAAATAGAAAAAAAATCAGTTAAAATAAAAGAGAATTACACCTATAATAAATTAAAATCACATTTCCCTTTTCATTATATTGGATAATTACACAGACACTAAAGAAGAAATAGTACAAAAGATATCCTTTCTGAAGCAATATTAAAGTCATCTTGAACTGGGCAACTTACCATATATTAATCATAAAGTCAGTTCACTTCATGCTCATATTGGCCAAATTTTTCATATAAATCCCATGGAAAAGAGTTTGGTTGTCATTTGTAAGATATGTATGATCAGTGGTATTGTTACTAGGGGCACAGAAAAATAGAAAAATAGTGTTATGAAAGACCTAGGCAACTAGAAAATATATCTTTTTAAAATTGTCATCAGAAAGCTATTGATCTCCCATCCAAGTACTAACCAGGCCCAACCCTGCTTAGCTTCTGAGATCAGATGAGATCAGGTGCATTCAGGGTGGTATGGCTGTAGACAGAAAGCTATTGATGATTTTTGAGAGAGCAGGGGAAAAAAATTACTAAATTCTAAACCTGTTGAAATGATTTTGGTGTTGATGCTGCTCCTTATAAAAGTCTTGGACTTCAAATGCTTTTTCCTTTAACACCCCTGTTAGTGATAGAAAAAGATTACAGCCTTCTAACTTATAACTGGAGACATTAAGAATACACAGAAAGTGTCTTTCATCATCTGAGTCATCTTATAACAGGGTGGAGTGTATTTAAATTGCAATGAACTAGGGGGAAAGAAATTGTTATGTGGTGGAGGTAGACATTCTTATCATTTATGTGAGTGGAGAACTTGGAGAGTTGAGCATTCTCCTCATAACTCATTACTTCCCTTCAACTCACAAGCAGTGCCAGAATCCACTGGACCCATGCTCTGTGAGAGCTCCTCTTCCTCCACATTTCTTGCATATGTTTAGAGAACTGGAAAAATTTGTAGGAACTAGTAGCTACCCACATGTGTGTCCCTATAAGGGTCTACATTTGAGTATAAGACTGAATGGAGGCCTAACTAGGTCAGCATCTCCAGAGGGCACAGAGGTGGCCTCTCTTACCTTGTGTACCTAACATGATGAGCTCTACATGGCACTAGAGAGGACCTTTTTCATGAGTAAAAAAAATTATCATATTTTGAAAATATAAATTAAACTTCCTCTCTCCATTTTTCCACAAGCCATGTTAATGATATCCTATTTCATCAAGAGTATCTGAAGTATTTATTAGGAATGTGAAAAACTCACAAAAGTTGCAGGTTATAAAATAATTAAAGATAGCATTTTTTTTCCTCTGCAGTGGACTTGATTGAACATTCACTAAACTGAAAAACTGTAAGAGGTACTGCAGATCAACTGTAAATATCACCCATATTCCAGCCATCACTAAGGACAGAAAAGTTTTGCCTTCTGTATCAGTTAGGACAAGCTAGATTATGCTGCAGTAGCAAACAACATGAGAATCTCAGGAACTTAAAACGGCTAAATGTATTTCTCACTGCAGTCCATCATGGGTCAGAAAAGGAGCTCTGCTCACAGACACAGGAAGAATCTATTGCTTCTACAATCACAGAGGCAGGGAACTTGCCAAGCCATGCACTGGCTCTTAAAGTTGCTTCCTAGACATAACGATCATCACTTCTCAAAATTTACTGACTAAATCAAGTCACATACCCATGCTTGGGATCAACTTGGTGGGGATGTATATGTTCATCATGGTGAGGTATAATCCTCCTACAGGGAGAGACACTATACATTTTTGCACAATAATATAGCTACCACAGTGGCAATTCTACCTGCTATGCCAGTGGGGTATAGGTTCTTGAACAGTTTCCTTGGTTTATTGTGGTTTTAAAAGCCACCAGCTTAGAAGTCTAGAGACACATCAGGTGGGAGAGGCCTTAGACTTCATGGCCTACTCTTTCCAGTATGGCTTCCAGAGCATGGATTCCAAGGTTCTTTCTTCCTAATTTGTTAGCACCAGTGAAATTTCCATGAAAATTATTACCTCCACCATGGATTTCACATAGTAGCTTTAGGCTGAGGGGGAAAGAAGCAGTAAAAACCATCTCTGTTAGGAGACTGAAGATAGGAGGAGGGTACAAGAGACTTCTATAAAAATCTGTTTACCTTCTGTTATGGACTTAATGGGATTTTTCACTAGGAACTGCTTTTTACATGAGTTTTTGAAAAAATTAAATAAGTTGTCAGTGAACCATACTAAAGCATTTGGAAGCTCAGTTCCATTCTTCATTTGCTTGACTCTAATAATCTGACCCCAACTCCCTTCCCCATTGTTTTTATTATGTAAATTATATGCATGGCAAGAGTGGGTGCATTGTTTGATGGAGAGCCACCAAACAGGTGTGGGAATTAGACAAACAAAGAGGCTTCAGTCTGGGAAGTTTTCATAAAAGAGGTAGAACTTTAGGGACTACAAAATTGTTTGAAACTGTTAAATAACAAGAACTATACTTGAGAGAAATAAGAAGAATGACATGCCTTCATGGAGCATTTATTAAACAACTGCTATAGAACAGACTGTGCAAGATGTCAGGGATCCAAAGAAGAGGAAGAAATGATCTTCCCTTGAAAGCCATACAAAAGCATACCTGGTGTACATAATCACTTGGCAGGAACTTTGGAGGGAGATTTATTCAAAGGCCTCAGAAGGCAAATTCAGCTAACAGAAGACATGAAGATGGGGGAATTCCCTGGTGGTCCAGTGGTTAAGACTTGGGCTTTCACTGCTGTGGGCCCAGGTTCGAGCCCTGGTCGGGAAACTAAGATCCCACATGCCGTGCTGCATAGACACCCCCAACAAAAAAAAAAAAAAAAAAAAGAAAGAAAGAAAGACATGAAGATGGACTAGAGAATAGGAAGAAATTAAGCATCAGAACTCTCACTCATCAGTGACAGTTCAATATATGTATTAGCTCTGAGCTCCTTTTACACTTCTTTTCAGCCCTTCTGTGAAATCTACTGTTTTGTATGAAAATGTGAGAAGTGTAGAGTATTAGAATTGTAGATTGTATTCTAGTAGTCAATACTAATCGAGCTTAAAAGTTCTACCTCTTCAATGTTAGGGAGATTGATGGCCAGACAGTGACAAATAGGTCTTTTTTGTTCTGTCACTAAAGATGGGATGTGATTACTTGATGACAAAAGCAACAACCTTGCATCACTTCTGGCCACTCTAATTTAGGCAAGAACCCAACTAGGTTGAGTGGTCTGTTCCTGTTTCATTAAGAAGGAGTTCAGGGTCAATGAAAAATGCTAGCAGTTTTGTCATCCCATTAAGTAACTCGGACAGTCCAAGTCAGCATTTGGAGCAATCTTGGGCACATCAGGAAGAGTTATATCAGGGAACGAGATATTGTACTGCTCGGGCCAAATTCACTTGCGGAGCACAAAAAGAAGAGCTTGTTCTGTGCAATAAAGTGCTTGACTATAGACACATAAATTTAGTTGTCTTCTTGCCAACCTAAAAGATAGATTGTCTAATCAGTCTTGTGAGTATTGAGTTAAAGAAAGACCAGCAAAAACATTTGGGGAAAAACTAGGGTCCAGTGTGAATACATTTTTCTTTAACTTATCTTTCATCTCAGAACTTTCTACCAGCCGAACCACTCACACTTCAAAATTCAAAGGTCTCCTCCTCTTCTCAAATATCACCTCCTCGGAGGCCTTCCTGTCAACCCTGTTAAAATCATCTTCCCCCGCTCCTTTACACTCTGTATTTTTACCTGCTCTTTTTTTCCTAATAACAGATAGAACTATCAGCAATTGTATTACTTATTTACTTGTTTATTGTCTGTGTGTCAAACTAATTTTTAAGCTCCATGAGGAAAGGAATTTATCCTATTGACTGTTGTATCTCAGTAAATATTTGTTAAATTAATTGTCAGAGCCATTACTCACCACAAATGCGTGATTTAGGAGAACACATTTTTCCTGGGGAAGGCAACTCATATAGCTGAAAGTAGAGAGCTCTCTAGGCTTCGAATCCCTTCTTCCCTGCTCTTTTTTTTCCCTAATACTTTTCCTTCTACCATTTTTTACTGATAGTTGTTTTTATAAAAGTAAATAGTATTAAAACACTGATAGTTTTAGAAGTCAAACATCAAAATAGTTCCTTGTGTCTCAGAGGCTTCGTGGGAGTCCTTCATAAAGTGCCTACTGGAAGGAGTAAATGTTCATTGTGGCCCTGATGGGACCTCTGACCAGCCATGGGGCCCTGGCTTCCTCCGGAGACCCAAGCCTTCCACGGAAAATGAGGAACTTAGAGGGAATCCTTTCAGGGCCTTCTCCTCTGTAACATGCTAATTGTGATTATTGACATGTAGGTGATCTTTTCTCACCCTCATTTATATCCTGAAAAGTGGGAACACCTGAGAAATGGAATTTGTTTGTATGTTTATTTGTCTTAGGGTTTTGTTTAGTTTGGTTTGGCTGAGCTAGCCAGAACCAGAAAGCTTTTCTTTTTTTGGCCACAGGGCTTATGAGATCTTAGTTCCCCGACCAGGGATCAAACCCGGGCCCCAGCGGTGAAAGTGCCAAGTCCTAACCACTGGACCGCCAGGGATTCCCCAGGAAAGCTTTTTAAGGACCTAGTCAATTTCCCTTCATTCCTGGAATCACTACAGGCCCAGGAGCTGCTACCAAGTTTGGACGTCCTAAGGACACAGAGTGTTTCAAGAGCTTACTGCATTCGTAGAGCAAGAAAGGAGTGTAATGAATATGAAAACAAATGTGAATACCTTTTGTATTCATTCTAATTCCACATTAAGAAAATTGGAGAATATGAGAATAAATATGATATTGAATTTGTAACAATTTCTCTTTAATTCTTCCCTCTATGAGTAATCTTCAAGTTGTGAAGAGACAAGTACTGCTGCTTTTATTCATCAAATCTCCTGTTTCTGTTTTTTTCAGGAAGCTCAAATAATCTGACTAGGATTATTTCCTTTATTTTACTTTCTTGATTGAAAACATAACCAACATTTTATTGTTATGTTTCTTACAGACAAGAATACACGTTTGTGCTAACAATGTGTGGCAAACTCGGCTATAGAAAGCTTTGCCTAACAAAATTCTATTTTTCCCTTCATTGTAAACTTTCTGACAGCTCCAGTGTTGCACACGCATATAAAGTCACTGACTACCCAATGTGTCCCAAAGAACAAGGTGACTCTCACCAGAGCTTGTACAGCCAAAACAGGAAAGTGACTCTCTCCCCAAAGGAAATGCTCTCTTTGAAATCTACAAGCTAAAAAATAGCAAAAAATTTCCTTGTAGAGCTTTACTACAGTGACATAAAGAAGGAAACAGGATGTTTAAAGAAAATTTTTTCATATGACTTTATGAAGCTAAATCTACCTTCAAATTATGTGCCTTGGTGCTTTATGTTTGCTTTACAAATATTTTCTTCCCTGAGTTGTAAAGAATTCTCCCTCTCTCCCCCTTAAATCACTCATCTGTGCTTTGCAGTAGTTGGCATCCACCAGTACTTGTTATCTTTCCATGGAGGCAGACTCAGGAGGCATCCTGAGTGCTAGCAACATCTAACATTCAAAAGCAAAATAATGTTTTTCAGGGGATCTTTATTCAAGTGTGGTTCAGTGTTTTCTGAGATTATTCAGAGTTGAGATTTGTGGAAGAGAGAGAGGCTGTATACATAAAGGATGTTGAATTTGGGACTTTATTATTGTCACTGATATTGCATTTGTCAGGAAATGTATGTTGATGTGTTTCTGCTTGCTTTTGTTTAAGGCCTTGAGTAAATGGGCTGATACTGAAGCTATTTGGCCACCTACAAAATAGACCTTACAGTTTATAAACTGTATATTATTATGTTTAAAAAACAACAATAATCTCACGGAACTTTGTATAAATAACAGAGAGAGAAACTGAGATGATTTACATCTTGATATTTAATTTTTAAGATATGTACAAATAACATACCAGGCAAGCAGTAAAGAACTATGTGATAGAAAGGTTCCTCTCAATAAAATTAAAAGAATTTTTTCAAATACATTTTTTCTTCAAAATTATATGAATATAAACAACAAAAGAGGAAGACTGATAGATATTTGCAGCAAAAATATCTTTAGTTTGCAGCACTTTTCTAGGGGTTTTAAATATTTTGGGGCTGCAAAATAGAGACTTAGGTCCAGCCTCTTCCCGTCTCAGAAACAAAAGTAGAAAACTTCTGATCTAATCCAACTGGCAGTAGAGAGATTAAATACATGTATTCCAAGGCTACTGATGTGAGTAATATTATTGACTACTAATCTTTTCATGCTTATAGCATATCTATCTATTTATGTCTCTTCTTTCATTATCATGATTGTTTTATCCGGCTTGTTTTTACCTTTCTACATGTAGTAACATTTCCTTATATGTCAGAATTTCTAAATTATAATTTTGTGACATTTATCCATGTATTCAACATGTATGAAGTACCTATGATTTATGACATTATATACATCATATAATTACATATGCTTCAAAAAAGATACAAAGTCCTTCCCAATCCACATGTCATAGATGAAGTACTGACAGAATGAACTGCAGAGTTTAAAATATTGCTCCATATGGCAAGTACAGCATTGGCACAACTTTACTTACCATGCTGTATGTGTCATTATCTTAGAACTGATGGGTTGGGAGGAAGTTCAAAGGAGATTTTATTAAAAAGCAGAGTAGAGCCTGAGAAAATCTATCAAACTATTCAGTAATGTGATAAAGGAACAATTAAGAAAAAATAGATTTTTAATTTAAACACCAAGAATAAAATTGAGACAAAAATGTTGGGAAAATATATAATATATATGACAAATGACACTTTTAACCATAAAGACTCTTTATAAATCAATAAATAAAAAGTAAACAACCAAATGGAAAAATTGGTAAAGTCAATGAAAAGGCAATTGAAAATGATGAAAAGGCTATTCACAGAAGAATGATGACACAAATGCCCCCCCCAAAAAATAGGGAAAAATTTTGAATTTAGCATATTTATATATTTAAAATTTTAGCATATTTGAAAAAAATGTTAAAATCCCATAGTCATAAAAAATGCAAGTTAAAAATGAGTATCATTTTTCTCTTGCAGATTGGCAAGAATCAAAAAGAATGCTATGATGAATCAGTGTGAATGAGGATATGGGAAAGCAGACATGCATATGCCCCTGGTGGGAGTGCAAATTGCACCACCTCTTTGGGTCGTAATTTTAGAATATGTCCCTAAAATTATGCAAGTTTGCGTTACTTTATCCCAGATATTTCACTTCTAAGAATATATTCTGTGAAACTACTTTATCCCAGATATTTCACTTCTAAGAATATATTCTGTGGAACTAACTACAGAGGAGCAAACAGATGTGTGTGATCATGTGTTCATTGCAGTCTGATTCATGATAGCCCAAAAAAGGGGGAGTATCTGGAAAAATAATCTAAAATGCCCAACGATCAGGTGTTAGTTATATCAATTATAATATGCCCATTAATGGAACATAAATGCTGACATTATAAATCCTGTGATGCAGGAATATTTGTTGGCAGGAGAAAACGTTCATACTATATTCCTAGCTAAAAAAAAAAGAGGACAAATTTCAGAATCTACATGATATCACTTTTTTAAACAGTGTATATGTACACAAACATAAATATTCTCTATACAAAGAGAATATATATGTGTATATAAAGAGAGAAAGTAACACTAATAAAACACACCAAAATATTAAGAGTGATAGCTTTAGTTAGATTTCAATTAATCTTTTTCTTTTTTCTTCTTCTAATTTTCCATATTTTTTCCACTGAGCAATTACTTTTGTAATTAGAAAAAAACTAATTTCTCCATCCATACTCAAAGATATTTATTTTTGAATTACATATAATGTCAGTTTTTCTTCTTTAATTATGTATTTATTTGGTAGATTTTTTTTTATGTTGTACATATTTATATGTTTAACCATAGTAGGGACACCTCTTAGCTGGGTGCACTCGGGTGCCGGAATCTATATATGATAGCTCCCTTACCGGGCATGCAATTATTTATCAACTCCACCTATCCAGAGCACGTTAAGAATGGGAAATAATCCATGAAAGATCTCTAAAGCCTAAATAAATGCCATAAAATCCCCTGTATTGAAACTCCCACACTTTAGATATGGGAATTTTCCTTTGGAGCATCTTGATTTTTTTATTCTAAGCATAAGCCTCTTAAGTCTGGTTTTCAAATTCTCACAGATTTGAATCAAATTAGAAAAGGCCATGGGGGGCTTCCCTGGTGGCGCAATGATTAAGAATCCGCCTGCCAATGCATGGGACACGGGTTCAAGCCCTGGTCTTGGAAGATCCCACGTGCCGCGGAGCAACTAAGCCCGTGCGCCACAACTACTGAGCCTGCACTCTAGGACCCACGAGCCACAACTACTGAGCCCACATGCCCCAACTACTGAAGCCCTCATGCCTAGAGCCCATGCTCTGTGACAAGAGAGGCCACCGTAATGACAAGCCTGCGCACCGCAACCAAGAGTAGCCCCCACTCACCGCAAATAGAGAACAGCCCGCATACAGCAACGAAGACCCAACACAGCCAAAAATAAAATAAATAAATTTATAAAAAGAAAAGAAAAGGCCATGGGAAGGGTGTAGACCAGGGAGAGAAGAAACAGACACTTTGAGAAACAGACAAGACAGTACAAGAAGGAGGCAATATTCTTATAGCAGTAGACAGCATGTGAGAAGAAATCTACTTCCTTTTAAAGTCTCACTCAGGCATCACTCTTATAATAAAGTTTAGTCATCGCTATTCATAATGATTGCCAGTAAGTCGTGGGGGACAGAGAGATGTTCTTTTCAGTCTGTGTAGGAATGTAAGAGAGTGTGCTACGTTTTAGAAAATTTTTCATTAAAAGTGGTTAAAGCTGTTTAAAGGTTTTTTTCAAAGGGTTATTAACCCTTAGTTACTTGGGTACTTTCCTTATGTAAAATACTTATTTCCTTGACCAGGACAGTCAAAATGAGGCTTTGCTGTGTGTATATTATCACAAGGCAAGAGAGTCTCCTGCAACATGATTTGATGGTTAGGATCATATATAACAAAGTAGCAATGAGTGTGCAGGATAGTTTTGAGGATGCTGAGCATTAGAAACAGTATAAAATAAGAATCTTATAGAGACTTGTATTTTAACCTATCAGTAAATTATAATATTATTTAGGAGAGTAAAATATTGCCAAACTATATCTGCTTTACCCCTTGTGATGAGTTGCCACCTAACCAAGTTGGATCAGAATCTTAGTTCAAAATGGTTACTCAGTCACCTTCCTTTTTTCTGTTATATTAAAAAATAAAGAAATGCAAAACTAGGTTATAAAAATAGTGACATCTTTTTACTATCCAGCCTTATCAGACTGTCTCTGTGATCGTATGTGCAACCTCATTTAGATAGAGGTAATGAGAAAAGTCAAATTTGAGGCCTCCTATATGTAGGCGTTTCACAAATAGCTCTTCCCCTTCACCACCACCCCAAAGAGAAAACAAGATATGAAGTAGTTCACTTGTAATGGGTATAAGGAGGAAGAGGAGAGCGAGAAAAGTCTTGGACATGAGACACCTCAAACCTTTCTGAAGGTCTACAGTCTTATTCCTTAGACTGAGCATCTGAGAACAGAAGGTCCCTCAAGCTGAGGGACCTGATCAGCTGGTACCTCACTTCCTGTCACCAGTGCCTTCTTCTGAACCCCCCTTTCCCAGTACACCTCTCTTGTGCTCCACTGGCTTCAAGTATACTTTCACTTCCCCTGGAGCATTCTACACCCGTCTCACCTTGTTACTTCTTTCAGATTCCAGTTAGACCTCATTTCACTTAGCAAGCCCTGTTTCTCTACCAAATCTTGGTTACCCACCCTTCTTTTTACCCTATCACAGCACTCACTGCACTAAATTATGATTATTTAGTTGTGATCATTCTCCCCAGTAGGCTTTATGACAATGCTCTAGAATATAAAGTACTACCTGCAGTTATCTAGGAAGTAGAAAAACAGCAAACAAAGTCATAGAATAGCATGGAAGTCAGCTAGCTGGTTCTTAAGAGAGGAAATAGAACAGTAAAGTATCCCTTTTCAGGTCCTAGAAGCCAATATATCTTTGAAGTGATAGTTGGTGTTGTGTTAATCCCTATCATTAGTATTCTCCTGGCATATAAATTTACTGAGAAGCTACTGAAGTTTCATGTGTCTTTGCTCTTTTGTTATTATTAGAACAATCTGTAATGTATTTGTGACATTTTAAACATTAGACCTTGAAGTAGAGCCCATTGCAAATTTCTCATACTTAACTCTGAGTCATCCTAACAGAATAGTATAACTAAAAGATTTTAAGATAATCAAAATGACATTTTATAAAATTGCTATTATCTTGGAAATAAGTGATGGGCTCTATAAAATGAATTATAGACAGGTGTTTGGAAGAACATGTATCTTTGACTGGTTTGTTTTCCCTCTGAAAATGGAAAAATAATCTAAAATGGCCCTGCTGAACAGAAAATTGTTGTAATTCATTGAATGATGCTCTCCAATTGTGCTATACTTTTTTGATGGAGGTTTCAAAAAAATTTTTTTTAACATTTTCTGTATTTGTTGTCTCTATTTTTGAGTGTTAGTGGTAATATTTTTTCCACAAACCACTTTGAGACACAAAAACTAGAATCATAAGTTTAAATTCAGTCAAATTGAATTGGTGGTAAGACCACTAACTTCAAAATTAAAATTAGGTTTTCTATTTTACATACAATATACTGAATTATCACTTCAAAGACCATAATTGAAAAACTTGCTTAATAAGAGAAAATGCAGATTGGTAAATTTACAAACTGGTACAAAAGCAGTAGACACACATTTACCCAGAGTAAAAGATGAAAAAATATGCAAAGTTAGAAAACATGTCCAGGGTATGTAATTTCCATTTTGCTTTTGCTAGTAGGACCTGTTTTCCTTCATTGATATATTAGGGCATTTGCTGTAGCAGAAATTAAGGGAGAACTTGACCCCAGAAGAGATTTCTCCAGCAAAGACACTTTTAGAAATAGAAATTGGTTGTAATAATTACTCTGACAACTGTCATCTTCTGGAAGATAAGTTACAATAACTCTGGTCAAAGCATAATCTGACATCAGCTCAAAACATGTTTCATATTTCTGATGTTTTAGAGACAGTCCAATGGACATGTTCACAGCCATTCAAAAAGATTTTCTAAGTCTCATCCCAAATTAACTTATAAAATCAGAAAGCAAATGATTGCATCATTTTTAGCTCCTTAAAAAGTGTCTTCAGAGTTAAGGTTTACTTACTGTGGTGCCTCCTGCTTTTAGGGAGGATCAATACAAAAATTGTCAGTTTATACAGCATTTCTGAAACTTTGGGGCAACCATAGTTGAAGATAGTCAAGATCATTTATTCTAGGAGAGAAACTATTTCTACATAAGTTTAGTTCCACGAAATATTTTCATGTACAGCTGATTTTGTACATCACATGAGGAACCAAGGCTATGTAACCCCACATATTTGTCATTCTGCCTTAGCTGCCAAAAATTTAGAACCAGAATAAATGCCTTAATATGATAAATCTGCTGGGTCATCAGCTCGTTCTTCCATTTAGATGGTCCAAAAAAAATTTTTAATCCCACATCTGTTGTTTTACCTACCAGAAAAAGTCATCAATATAGTTATATAGTTTGTGCCCTACACTAGGGAGTGAATGGGAACTAAACGCAGCCTGCAATTCACTTGCCCACCCAGAGAGGGCACCCTTTTTCATTTTTCACAAAAGCATTGTAAGGGTAGTGGTGCTCCCACTACCATAACCCCTTTAGAGTTAGGCAGGGATAAATCATTAATAAATATAAATATCAGTTTTAGGACTCATGCAGCCCTCTGGAAAAAGGATTGAATTATGATTGCTGTCAGAAAAAGGTCAACATATGTCTGATTTATGTATATAAACTATATGAAACAAATATAATTAAGATACATATTGAATTACAAGTATTTGCAGAATAATTTCTCTGTGAAATTACTTGCATATGTATCGCTATCTTATACTTATGGCTACATTTTCTATTTAACTGTTCAGGAAAACAAAGCCTTTCCAGTAGATTTTATAACTGTGTCAAGGAAGGAAGTATGAAACTTGTAGCTTTATTTACTACCTGCCTTATTATCACCATTTTAATAAAATTTTGCATTATAATTTAAACCATTAAAATGTGCAGTTTTGGAAATTTCGTTTTATAGTATTGAGCTTAAAGATCATTTATGTTGTCTTAAAAAACAGATTAACAATGGATTAACAAAATACAGATTAAAAATAAAGAGTAACAAAAATACAGCAAGAAGGAACCATAGTTTTATATGTGTATTTAGCTAAAATCAAGTGATGCAATCTTTGGAATTAGGAATGTTCACTAATTAGCCAGAGAGTCAAAATGAAGTTGAACATAAAGACTTTCTTAGCTCCTAATCAGCATAAATTTCCATTTTACTCTGTTGGTCCTCTTTTCTAAGTGAACTTCTAACTCAGAATTTTAGGGTAAAAAAATTAGTGCACACATCCACTTGAGTTTTTATTAAAAAGCAGCATTATAATATGATCAGTAAAATTACCTATCCATTGATTTAGTTCTGTTTTCTGAGTATATGTATACATAGGGAGATATTCCAAGTGAAGGGATTTGACATGATATTTTTCCTTTGTAGTTTTCTATTATTGCGTGAATTCCTTATCAAAAACATGTATTAGGGCTTCTCTGGTGGCACAGTGGTTGAGAGTCCGCCTGCCAATGCAGGGGACACGGGTTCGTGTCCCGGTCCGGGAAGATCCCACAGGCCGCGGAGCGACTGGGCCCGTGAGCCATGGCCGCTGAGCCTGCGTGTCCGGAGCCTGTGCTCCGCAACGGGAGAAGCCACAACAGTGAGAGGCCCGCATACTGGAAAAAACAAACAAACAAACAAAATGTATTATTTTATAAAAACAATGAAAAATTCTAAAAATTAAAAAAATTGACTTATGGTTGCATTTTCAGTAATAAAGCATGCTACCAAGTCAAGTATATCATATCTGACTTTAAGGATGCAGAGTGGGGTAGTAGAAAAAACACTGGATTCACTTGTAATACTAAGTCAATTATTAACTCTCTGCATAACAAAACAGTCTCAAACATTTTTGTATTGCTTGCTTACTATGTGCCAGGACTGGCTTTATTTTTTATTTAATTATTTATTTATTTTTGGCCATGCCATGCAACATGCGGGATCTTAGTTCCCTGACCAGGGGATCGAACTGGTGCCCCCTGCATTGGGAGGGCAGAGTCTTAATTAACCACCAGGGACCACCAGGAAAGTACCTAGGACCAGCTTTAAATTTTACTCACTTAATCCTCACTATGAGGTGGGTAATATTATTTTCCCAATTTCACAGATAAGGAAATGAGGCCCACGGATGTACATGTAAGTGGCAGAGTCTGAATTTGAAGCCAGATTCCAGAGCCCTTAATATTAATCATTAGCAATTATGCTATCTTACACCTTAGGAAAGTCACTTCAGTTATCAGAGCCTGTTTCCTTACCTCAAAAATTAAGATATTGGCCCCAAAATGTTATGTACAATTTGACTGGAAGCAGCAGAAAGCATCAAGTAGCAGGGTAACAGTGAATGACCCTGTTCTCAGTGATCTTACTTGCTGACTTCAACAGATATTTTCTCTAGTCATCATCTTATATTTGTTTCAGTATCTCTAGGTTTACAGAAACTAGCAAGGATACTGACAGTTATGTTTGGGGAAAGTGCAAAAATCACATACTGTTGAAAGGTTAGGTAGGCTCAGGCTGCTTTAGAGTTTAGTTCTTAGAGGAGTCTCCCACTTGGAACAAGAAAACAGGTGTAACAGATATTTGGTCATTATACTTCTTCTCAACAGGTGTCAGGGATATCTATAACATTTCTGAACCTTTACCAGAAGTATGAAAACTGAAGTAACAGGCAAAAAATCTCCAAAGATGGTACCACATTTGTCTTGCTGCTGGAGAGTATCACCAGCCCTGGGAATATTACATGCAAGGTGATCTTTACAGTACATGAGGTGAAGTCTTGATGAATCGATTTCTGTGTTCCATATTACTGGGGAAGATAGAATAAATAATTGAAAAATGGAAATAGGAAAGATCTTTTTTATCACAAGTAAAAAAATAAGCAAAACCTATGCCTGTAAGATGAAAATGGTAAAATAGGTAAGTGTAAGAATATAGGGAGAAGAAACTCTTTTTTTTATAATTTTTTTTATTAGTTTCTGCTTTATAACAAAGTGAATCAGTCATACATATACATCCGTTCCCACATCCATTCCCTCATGCATCTCCCTCCCTCCCACCCTCCCCATCCCACCCCTCCAGGCGGTCACAAAGCACCGAGCTGATCTCCCCGTGCTCTGCAACTGCTTCCCACTATCTATCTACCTCACGTTTGGTAGTGTATACATGTCCATGCCTCTCTTTCGCTTTGTCACAGCTTACACTTCCCCCTCCCCATATCCTCAAGTCCATTCTCAAGTAGGTCTGTGTCTTTATTCCCGTTTTACCCCTAGGTTCTTCATGACATTTTTTTTTAATTCCATATATATGTGTTAGCATACAGTATTTGTCTTTCTCTTTCTGACTTACTTCACTCTGTATGACAGACTCTAGGTCTATCCACCTCATTACAAATAGCTCAGTTTCGTTTCTTTTTATGGCTGAGTAATATTCCATTGTATATATGTGCCACATCTTCTTTATCCATTCATCCGATGATGGACATTTAGGTTGTTTCCAGCTCCGGGCTATTGTGAATAGAGCTGCAATGAACATTTTGGTATATGTCTCTTTTTGAATTATGGTTTTCTCAGGGTATATGCCCAGTAGTGGGATTGCTGGGTCATATGGTAGTTCTATTTGTAGTTTTTTAAGGAACCTCCATACTGTTCTCCATAGTGGCTGTACCAATTCACATTCCCACCAGCAGTGCAAGAGTGTTCCCTTTCTCCACACCCTCTCCAGCATTTATTGTTTGTAGATTTCTTGATGATGGCCATTCTGACTGGTGTGAGATGATATCTCATTGTAGTTTTGATTTGCATTTCTCTAATGATTAATGATGTTGAGCATTCTTTCATGTGTTTGTTGGCAGTCTGTATATCTGGGAGAAGAAACTCTTATCCAGTAGCACCTACTATTGATACTTAGATAAAGAAAGGAAAGAAAAATATAGTTTAAGACATCATTCTTAGATATGTTTACCTCAGACTTTAGAAAGTCATTTTCACAATTTTTAGAGAAACAAAAAGTGCTATTCAACATCTGTATTACTTTCCTGTTGCTGCTGTAACAAATTACCACAAACTTAGTGGCTTAACACAACACAAATTTACTTTATTACAGCTCTGGAGTAAGAAGTCCAAAATGGGTCTCACTGTACTAAAATCAATGTGTTAGCAGGGCTACATTCCTTCTGGAGTATGCCAGGGGAGAATCTGTTTCCTTGCCTTTGCCAGAGTCTAGAGGCCAGCTGCATTCCTTACCTCATGGCCCCTCTCTGCATCTTCAGAATGCATCACTCCAACCTCTGCTTTTATTGTCACACTCCCTTTTTCTGAATGGCCCTACTACCTCCTTTTTATAAGGCTTGTGGTTACAGTGGGCCTGTCCAGATAATCTGGAATAATGTCCCCATCTCAAATTTCAGATCCCTTTTGCCATGTAAGGTAACAGATTCATAGGTTGCAGGGATTAGGACATAGACATTGTCGGGAATGGGAGATGGCTAAATTATTCAACCTATTATAGCACCTTAAAATCCTAAGGGGGAAAAAAATGACTCAATTGGATCAGGAGCCCTTCAAAACTAAAATTTGAAATAATGGTGAAAAATGCTGTATTAGCTAGGAAAGAGTAAACTATGCTGCAATAACATAGAAATACTACATCTCAAGGGCTTAATGTATAAAAGAGTATTTCTTGCTAATGGAAAATCTGTTACAAGTTCTGTAACTGTGCAGAGCAGCTCCCTTCCAAGCAGTGACTTAGAGATCCGGGGAGGTTTTAGCTTATGCCTCTACCATCTCAGAGTGTGCTCTACTGTCACCATGGCAGGGGGAAAGCCAGATGGTTGTATAGGAGCTTTTCACTCCCTTAGCCCCAAAGTGACACATGTCACCCATTCCCTTGTCATATGGCACATACAACTGTAAGGAGGCTAAGAAGAGCAGTCTTCCGTGTGTTCAGGAATGAAAGAACCAGATATTGATGTGTCCTAAGTAACTGATACGATACTGCCTAGGACACTTTCTAGTGAGAAACTCTGTAAAAATAGCATCAGCAGGTTAAAAGTTAAAATGAGGTGAAGCTATTGAAAAATATGAAGAGTAGTCAAAATAAAAAACTAGATGGACACTTTTTGGTGGAGAGTAATGTTCGGACTAGGAAGAATAGAGCCAGTTCTCGGAAAAGATGTGATCCTTTTAGCAAGTGACAGGGCAAGTTAGGAGAGAGCAGTGAAACCTTAAACACGACACTCTCTCAAGTATGACTTGAGATTCTGAGTGGATGTTGGTACCATTCTTTGTCAGGGGAAGACAGAAAAGACCCACTTGTATCGTAATGCATTTTAGGTTTCTGTAGGGTAGTGAAATGGAGACATAGGGAAGCTCTGGAACAAAGGAGGGATCCAGGGTAGACATAAAGGTTTAGGAGTCATGAGAACATAGATGATCATTAGAGTTGGAGCAGTGTGTGAAACCATCCAGAGAGAGCCTCTAGACTGAGAAGAAAAGCACCCGGGACCAAACCTGGGGGAACATTGATGTTGAAGGGTTTCGTGGGCAGAAGAGATCAGGAGGGTATCATTGAAGGTGGCCTGGTGTCTCAGAAGCCAAAGGGAGAGTTTCAAAGAGGCAGTAATGTCAAGTGCGAGGCCAAGAACAGGAAGGCCTTCGAGTGTCCATAGCCAGTTGCCACAAGGAGGCAAGAGCATGGTCAACAAAGTGACAGGAAGTGGGGTGTGGGATGGAGGGTAAGGTTTTTACGTTCAGATGCTAATGAAAAGAATCAGAGAAGAGGAGGCGAACAGGCTAATAGGAAGTAAACTGTGCTAAACTGCGACCACTTATTTCTCACAGGCCATTTAACCCAAAATATCACAGTATTTTTTGAAAACCAGTAAGTTATGTGGACTTCATACTGGTCACATTGTTTGGAAGCTGGGTATAGCGTCTTCCTGTCTCCACAAGCCAGTCAAGCCTGTGGACTTACTATTTTTCAGTGAATCGAAATATATACACAATTAGATTGAATCAAGTCTTTATTATCTCCCAAGAGGTACTGTTGTGTTTTTAAATCTGCTGGCAGTTCGGTGTTACACAGATTTTCTTAGTGACTATTTCTATGAAAACACTTTAAAATGAAATTTAGTGCTGCGATCAGCAACAGGGGAATGCTGTAAAATTTCCACTGTTCTAAATTCTATTCCCCTTGACTTCTCGTGCCTGAACTATAATTTTTTTAACCCATTTATCTTCTTGTTGGACTTTTCTGTGAGCATATACACTGCTAGTGATTTTATTTGATCACTGGCAATGAGTTCTGATATTCTTTTTCTGATATTGAGCATTTCAAGCAGTCCCTTAACGAGTCGGCCTCTGCACTCCAGTGCTGTTAACTTTGATAGATTTCCTATTGTGAGAATAAGCTCCAAAAATAATCGACTTATTTTCCTTAGTGCTTCTCCATTTTTGTGGAATTTCATTATTTCTAAAATTGTAGATTTTAGTTTGCTTACCCAGAACTCCCTATTTAACTTCTCAATTTAAGTAACATTTGAATATCGGGGACTTGGGAAGTTGGGAATTTTCATGCATTTATTCAGCAAACATGTATCGAGAACTACTGGGTGGTGTGTACCTGAGCGTTGAGGTGCCAGGCTCTCATCAGAGGCTCTGCACAGAGCTGACATTTAAGACAGAGTCAGACAAGTAAATCTGTGATTAGCATTCAGTGAGATACACAATGAACTGTGCTATGGTACACAATCAGGAAAGACTTCCCAAAGGTAACGGTGCTTAAGTTAGAATTTGAAGAATGAGTAGGATTTAGCTAGATGAAGAGGGAGGGAACATCTGAGTTAGAAGAAAAAAATGATTTTTAAAAAGTAGTCTGTATTTTATATAAAGAATCTGGGAGTCTGTGAAATAAATGAATTGGAAAAAAATTATGGCAGGGAGAATGCTTCACTTAAGAATTAATCTCCTCCTAGAATTATGGCCTCTATTCTCTCCCTCAATCCACCATCTACTCTTGCTTCAATATTCTCGTAAAACTCAGCTCTGTCCATGATACCTCTCCTGAGAAATCTTCAGTGGTTCAACATTGCCTTCTGATAACATTCAGAGTCTAAAGCCAGTCTTCATGGGCTTCAGGCCTCATGATCGTCCTCAGAAACCCAAGTACTCACTGTTCCCTCTTTCCCATTTCTAAGTCTTTGTTTAGGTTGTATCTTCTGCTTAGAATAATCTTCCTTTCCTTCTGTCTCCCTTCCCTTTCATATCTTACCTGGTTAAAAGGCTTTTCATCCTAAAAAGTTAAAATATCTCAAAAATGATATAGCCATACAATATAAAGTCATTAAAAATAATTTTGTGGGATAAATATTGTGAAAAGGTTATTTAATATATTAATAGGTAAAACAAACATGATATAATACAGTATGGTTAGTTTAATTGCATTTTTAAGAAATGCACATGCAGAACAAAGGACTTTAGGTATATTCAACATGGTATGAACAGTCATTATCTCTGGCTCGTTGGATAATGGCTGCTCTTTTTTCCCCCCTTTTCAGCCCACTGTATTTTCCATTTTTTCCTAACAGTAAACATGTGGTGCTTTCACAGTAGGAAACAAAATGATTGATGATATTTTCAACTTTTTAAATAATTTTTTAAACCCTACTCTTCCTTCAAGGGGCTCAACTAATTATTTCCATCTTAGATTCTTCTGTCATCTACCAATTAGAAATAATCTTTACCTTCTTTCTACTACCATTTTTGGTCTTCTCATATAATAATATACCATATTTTACCTTATATTTTAATTATTTGCTACAGCTCCCACAGTAACTGGCTGGCAGTATGAACAGAGATCACTACTTGAATGAATGAATGTATGAATGCTTATGGGAATTCAAAGAAGGATAGTTCATTTCTTTTTTTTTAACATCTTTATTAGAGTATAACTGCTTTACGATGGTGTTTTAGTTTCTGCATTATAAAAAAGAGAATCAGCTATACATACACATATATCCCCATATCGCCTCCTTCTTGCGTCTCCCTCCCACCCTCCCTATCCCACCCCTCTAGGTGGTCACAAAGCACTGAGCTGATCTCCCTGTGCTATGCGGCTGCTTCCCACCAGCTATCTATTTTACGTTTGGTAGTGTATATATGTCCATGCCACTCTCTCACTTTGTCCCAGCTTACCCTTCCCCCTCCTGGTGTCCTCAAGTCCATTCTCTACGTCTGCATCTTTATTCCTGTCCTGCCCCTAGGTTCTTCAGATCATTTCTTTAAAGAACATAAAATCTTACTAGGGAGACATTACATGTAGTCAAGAAAAATATAAAATAAAAGCTAATTTATAAGACACTAGGACAATAATTGTTAAGAAGCATATAATGTAGAATGTGGTGTATAGTCAGTGGTGGAGGGATTTTTATAAAGTGTCAGAAGAATCCTGTTCACCAAAATGAGATACAGGGATTATAGCTGAGATAGACAGGTGCCAAAAGAAAGCACTTTTGTTTGGAAACAAACTTCAGTGACATTTGAAGGTCAAATTATGAATGCAGAGTCACGGACTAGAGCCTGTGAATAGTCCCAGCCCACTGTCCTGAAGCCTCTCCTAGTGGCTCTGAACAAAAATAGAATGTGACTGCAATAATCTACAAAGCAGATCATCCATGCTGATAACAGGCCATTAACTAGTTTTAATTTACCTGGCTATTGGAATTCTATTTTCCTAGCGATGGTTATTAAAGTAACAAAGAAAAGGACTGCATCTTTTTTTTTTTTTTTTGTCCCAACTTGAATCTTGTAAGAGCATCTGCTGAGAGGAAAGAAAACGAACCCAAGATATCTTTCTGTCTCAAATCAAATAAATATTTTGTGATAAATTGGAATGCCATTCATGCTTACTATTTTCAGATATAATACTCTAAGAAATAAGGCATCTTATATAGATTTCTCCCCCTAAAATTTAAAGTTAGCCTGTGGAGCTATACAGGTATCCCTTAGGGATTCAGTCATAAACCAGACTCAGTGATACTGATTGTTTTGTCTTCAGACCACATGGGAAGAAACAGTGATGAATCAAATGACAGGGCTGAGAAGAGATTCATGAGCATCCTGTCCACCAGGTAGCCCTGCTGCTTCCTAAATGCAGAACTGGTTCAGTCAGTTTTCTCCCATCTCCTTTCTTTATTGGTATCCTAATAACTTTTCTTGAAGGACTATTACAGACATAATTGCAAAGATTCTTTGTAAATGTTTCATGAGAAGAAAAATCCTATTACGGAAGCTTCCAGTCATAACTTGGTATGCAAAATACTAGGCAATCATATAAAATTTCTTCCTTACTTCAGGTATTCATACCTAGAGCTGTTAAATTTTAGTTCCCTGTACTAAGTAAATTAATACATCAAAATCCTAGTTCCTTCTCTCTGTCTTGATATTTTGTTTTCATTTCTATTACCTTTAATTTTATTCTGTCTCATTTTAAAATGAAGAGTAGATATAACTTGGCATCCTTGAGTTTCTTTTTGTAAGCAAAATGTCAACTGTCTGAGTCATAGATAAAGGGAGAGACAAACCTTTGGGACCAGACCAATTGTGTGACTCGATAAAAACATTCTGAGAATTTTTCTATCTAGATTCTGAATTTAAGCTAAAAATAGACCTCAGTACCTTAACTCTCTCTGATAGGCTAATGGATGCGGCATATGGGAATTTGGGGGAAAACCATACCTTGATGTATTATTTTGTTTTTTCCCCACTCTGAACATGATTACCTTTTTCAAATTCTGTCTCTTCAGCATACACTAAAGGCTTTGGGGAAACTGTCATACAGAAACACCAAGTGCAGCAGTCACGAGCAAAGTAAATGCAAAAGATTAAAAATAGGACCAATTGCTTCATGTACAGTGTAACACTGATACAGTGAATGTATTCTACTTTCAGCTTCACTGTTTGCAAAATGTCCATTATTTGTTTAATTATCCTTTTCTAATACTTTCTCTAGGATGCTTTGTAATTAGTATTTTTAAACTTCTAAATTTTGAGGCCATAAAAGTCTTGAAAGACTTTATTAAATGTTTGGTCTAAAAAAAGTATGTACTGTTTCAGGAATGCCTTGCTCTCAAGTCCTTTTTGTACTGTTAGTGTCTTTTTAAAAATATGAAATATAAAAAATAGATAAATTATGAGTTATGTAACACTTAATAGTATAACTCAATCTCTAAGTTATGAGTTGTAGTGTTTAGTTTCTTTGGTAAGAGTTTGGCATTATAAGCCCTTAAAGGAAAATAAAGGGATTTCATTTGGGTATTAATGCAAACAACCCCTTTTTTTATGGGATAATCTCCTTAAAATAAAGTGATATGAAGATTATTTATTGAATTTTCGTTTGACTATTTTACAAAAAAAGACCACAATAGAAAATATAAGTGCCATAAAGACAATTAGCTGTTCAGCATTAGACAAATACCCCTTCACTAACAAACACTGGTTACAAGGGTACCGTTCCTGTGAAAATGACTGAACAAAACTCTCGCCAAGATCGTAAAGAAAGCAGAAAATTTATTCGCAGAAGCATCTTCACAGACTAAAGAGAGAAAGTATTTTAATAATTTTATTTGCTTGGTTTAACTTAAGAATAAATTATTTGACTACGTGGTCCCTAAATTATTTTGAAATCCCATGTAAAGAAATCCCAAAGTAACATGCTATCCCAAGTTCTTTATTAATAATACCATTAACTTTATAATGATGAAATATATTTGTAAGAATCTTCAGATGCCTTACATATTTTTAATTATCTTTATTGTGATATAGTTTAAATACAAGAAAATGCACTTATTTTAAGGGTGCAGTCTGATGAGTTTTACCCAATGTGTACAGTCCTCGTAAGCAGCACTGCACTTCCATCACCCCCCAAAGTTCCCTGTACCACTTTGTAGTCAGTCCCCTTCTCCTACCCCTGGCCCTGGCAACCACTAATCTGTTTCTATCCCTATAGTTTATAGTTTATAATTTCCTAAAATTTCAGGTAAGTGGAACTATTTAGCATATACTAGCCTTTTGTTCTAGCTTTTTTCACTAAAAACATAATGCTTTTGAAATCCATCCATGTTGTTGCATATAGTTTTTTCCTTTTAAATTCTGAGTAGTAGTCCATTTTATACTACAGTTTGTTTTTCCAGTCACCAGTTTGATGGACATATGGATTATTTCCACTTGGGGCCTATTATGAACAAAGTTGCTGTGAATATTCATATGTGTCTGTGTGTGAATATATGTTTTTGTTTTTCTTGAGTAAATATCTAGAAGCTGAATGGCTGGATTGCATGGAAAAAAATATATAAGAAACTGCCAAACTGTATTTCAAGTTCTGTTCCGTTTTGCATGCCCACCAACTAGGTATGAGAGTTGCACTTTCTCCCTACAATAACTAACACTTGTTACTGTTAATCTTTTTTTAGTTTTTCTAGTGGGAATATAGTGCTATCTCATTATGGGTTTAATTTTTATTTTACTTTCCTAATGACTAATGATACTGAGTTTCTTTTCACGTACTTATTTGCCATTCATATGCCTTCTTCTGTGAAGTGTCTGTTCAAATCTCTTGCCCATTTTTTTAAATCAGGCTTTTGTCCTGTTTTTAAGTTGTAAACGTTTGTTATATTTTTTGGAAACAAGTCCTTTATCAGACAGAAATTTTATAAATTTTTTCTCTCAAGATGTGGCTTGTCCTTGTTTTTCTTTTCAAGAGAAGTTGCTAATTTTAATGAACGTTAATCCATCACTTTCTCCTTTTACGCATCATGCTTTTGGTAACATATCTAAGAACTCCTTTGTAATCAAGGTGACAAAGATTTTCTCCTATGTTTTTCTTTCTAAAAAAATTTTTTTAGCATTAAAAAATTATTTATTTATTTATTTATTTGGCCACACGGCACAGCATGTGGGATCTTAGTTCCCAGCCCGGGATTGAACTCACGCCCCCTGCATTGGAAGCACAGAGTCTTAACTACTGGACTGCCAGGGAAGTCCCTCTGAAAGTTTTATAGTTTAGTTCTTGCTTTCACATCTAAGACCTGCACCGTGCCCGCCTCTTGTTTGTGCTGATTTGGGACCATTCTCACTCTTCCCATTTGGTTCTTTACTTCCTTATCTGCCTGTTTCTGGCTTTGCACACCTTCTGGTCAGAATATATCCTATTGCCTTTTCTGGGGACTCCCAGTTTCATTCCTATCTCATCTCTTCCTGGAGGTCAAAATACATTGGGAATCCCCTTTTAATTGTCTACCTTTTCCTTTTCCTCTGACTTTTTAGTAACATTTCTAAGAATATTTCCTTAGATGTCTTATACTTACCTCTTTCATGCTGTCCTTTAGAAAAAAATGTCAAAATTTTTTTATTTGTTTGCCTGGTGAAATGTGAAGTTTCAGACATGTGTAGGGCTTGAAATAACCCTTTTAAGGTTTTAGACAACAAATATTTAAATTCGGCTAGAACTTAGTGCAAAGTTCAGAGAATTCCATGACATTAATTTGATAGCACTGGAAGTTATTTAGTTGATCCTCTATGTAAGGATAAGATTGAGAGTTTTTTTTCCTGGGTTATGTCAAACATAGTTTTTATGTCTAGCTAATTGCCCCAGCAAACATGTAATCATTAGCAAGGCTCTCTTCAAGCCTGAAGCATTTCTGAGCATCCTTCTCCTACCTCCTTCCGCTTCTGTGCCCATCATGCCCTCTGTAGACCTCTACTGTCTCTCCTACAAGATCGCTTGTTACTACCACTGGATAAACTCCTTAAGGACAGAACCTGTTTTTTTCCAACACTGCACAATACTTGCTACATATTTGGTGCCCAGGAAATGTTTGCTGAATCAGTCATCTTACCCTTTCTTAAACATTCCCAGAAAAGAGATCCTGTCATCTCTCTATATGCTAACATCCTAAAAATTCCTCTGGACAGAAATTCTGCTATTTCATCTGCTAAATAATTTGGACCCACTTTCTACAGTATTTTCTTATTTTTCTTAATTACATTGTTGACTAAAATGTTTATCCACTGACTGTCACTCTCTTGTACACTATTGGCCTTTTATTAAACCCAATAGATGCTTTTGAGTTTTTAGTAAATAATGATCCTTTCTTTGAGTGTGGTCTTTATCTTTCTGCCACATATCCTTTGGAACAGGAAGACTTTTCTTTATCATGAATCATCTTCCTGAACCATTCAGTATGAGTAGAATTCTTTGTTATTATTATTGGAGAGAACTTTGGTAAGGCAAATTTTAGAGGAAAAATGTTTGGATATTGGTATAAAAATAAACATCTGCTCTTCCACTACTATCAGAAAAAAAGAACAAAATTATTTTTAGTACATAAAATTCAATTTTAAAGAAAATATTCAACATTCATTTTAAAACATGACTGCCACTTAGTATATTCTTTGATAATCTGACATAGATATAATCTAGAATATGAAAACCAAAAAAACCTTTATAGAATAGTTTGGGTGCCTGGTATGACTTTAGACAATAACTTTATTTAGCACATGGCAATTTGATGAGATTTACATGTCTCTTCTCCAGCTAATATAATGGATTATAGAAACATTCAGAAAATAAAATCAATGTCTGCATAATGGTTGTTTTGCCTATTACTGTATTAATAGAATCAGTCACCAGAAGAACTAAACTGCAGAAAACCTAAGCTAGTTATTAGCTTTAAAAATAATAATAATAATTGGTTCTGAGATTATAGCTGTAAAGACCTAGTAGAAGATTTGCCCATTCTTTCTCAAAGATAGATTTGCTCCCAATAAGGTGCTCCCAGAGCCCCCAATCAGCCTTGCTTCAAATAAGCCAAGCGGTGAAACAGGCACAACTTCTCTACAAAATGACATCATTCCTGTTTAATAGTCAGACCGCATACTGGTATAGTGTGGGATTCCATAATTACTCTGATTGTTTCCGCATGGATTGAATTTGAATGCCCTCTCTTCCATTAGTGATAGTATTATTAAAATACTCCAAGGTGGCCTCCATTTTCCTTTACCAGTGTTTAAGTTGCTGTTTGCTTGGAAAGCAGGTCCTCTGGTCCCTGTTTGATAATTGCTTCTTATCCTGTCTCACTCCATCTCTGCTGATACTGCTGACACTTCGTCTATTCCATGTTTATACATTGACCCCTTCTAAACCAGTTCTATGTCTATATTAAATTATGCTGCTTTTGTTTTTACCCTTAACTCATGATATGTCTAGATTTCCTGTTGTTTTCACTGTTTGCTGCATGCCCCATTTAGTATCATTAACATGTATCATTTTGGTGAATTCTACTTTTTTAGAAATATAGTTCGTTTTATTCTTATTGATGCTCTTTTTTCCTCCATTCTGCTTTCTGATGGCAGTATTGCCACAACTGCTTTTGTTTGTTAGCATGCGCTTCTTACACCTGATCTTTTTTACATTCTAATCCTCTTCTCTTCTGGTGGGAGCAGGCTGATGCCCTTAGCACAGTTCGTCCCACTCCCTCCCACTTCCTCCCTTCCATTTAGCATGTTGAAGACATATAGGATTTTTTTTAACAGAATGGATCAACAATTATTTAGACATAATAGTGTCACTCATGTCTTTGCTCCTGCTGTTTTTTGCTCACTACTTCTTTCTCTTTTATGGATTCCCTTTTTATATTATATCGAATATGTCCTTGAGTAATTCTTTTAGATGTATCATATTTGATAATGCACCATTTACCTAGTTTGTATCAAAGGAATGTAAGTTCCATAAGGACATGAATTTTTGTGTGTCTTGTCACCATTTTGCCTAAAAGAGTGCCTGGCAAATAGTAAGTGCAAAATACATATTTTTGAGGGAATCAAATCAATTTATTTTATCACTTGGCCTTCTCTTTGTCAATTTTAAATCTTTTATGGAAATAATTATAACTGCCTAACACATTTTTCTACTTTCTGATATCAGGTATTCCCCATAATTGTTCACCTTTATTGATGACTCAGGGGCAACATTATCCATATCACTTACTCTGATTTGTTCTAATCTGATAGCAAAATTCCCTCAAAGCATCTCAGAGAAGTTTATCTCTAAATTAACTGGCTTCCATGTGCCAGATAGCATAAATTTATTTTTCTTCTCATTATATCATGTTAAAAGTGGTTGGTAGTACAGAAGCTTGGGACCAGGTGGAGCCCTCTGGGAACATCATTTTCTGGACACAAAGAAGCAATGTCTAGAAGAGATACTAGTCAAATAGCCTGGCAGTCATTAGTGCAAAAAGCCTGAAAGGGAAAATTCAGCCCATGAAAGCTATGTGGCCCATAAAAACTTAGATGAGAAAACAAGTTCAAAGCTGAGGATCAGAAGCCAAGTGAAGAGAAATTATTGCACCAATAAGAAGGTGCCTGCAGCAATTCTCTATTAGGTATGGATAAGAAAGAAGCAGGTAGCAGATTCAGACCTTTCATGAACAGTGACAATTTTTCTTTGGTCTCTTGCCCCCAACTCTGCCCTACCCATCCTCACTGTTGAACTTTCATTCTCAATGCTGTTGATAAGCTTGCTGTTCCAATTATCTATTGCTACATCAACTACTACCCCCAACATAGTGGCTTAAAACAACAACCATTTCTTATTTATTTTTGTTTCATCAGTTCAGGTCAACAGTTTGGCCTGGGCTCAGCTGAATGGTTTTCTGCTTTTATCCCCGGGGTCACATACATCTAGTAGCTTGACTAGGGCCGGAGGGTTTAATATAGCTTCACTCACATGGCTGGGCCTTCCTGCTTACTGTAGGGTGGTACTCTCTCTATATATATGGTTTCTCACCCGTGCTTTTTTACATGGTGTCAGGACTGTTCCAGGAAGACAAAAGTGGATGCTGCAAGGCCTCCTGAGGTCTACACTCCAGCACTTTATAATATTACTTCTGCCACGTCTGCCCATTGAAGTCACAAGTTAGCCTAGATACAAGGGATGGAGAAGTACAAAATATTGTGGCCATAGTTTTCATACCACATCTGTCTCTGAGAGCCCACTCCTAATTTTCAAACTTGTAATTTCTAATATTGTAATGTATGTACTAGCATAGCTATTTCTTCTTGTAATATTTAATTCCCTGAGAGAAGGAATTAGGTTTATCTTTACCTGCAGCACATAGCAGAGAAGCCAGTACCTATTAAGGCCTTAATAAAGAGAAGTTGAACCAATGGTGGGCTGATTGGTTGAGATGTACATACAATGCATGTGTGGATACTCTGTTTTGTGTACTTTTTACAGCTAGATTCTAAGATTAATGGAATAGTACTTTTAAAAGTACAAAGTAAATTACAAGTATGTCTTTTTGATGTAAAGTAGCAAGAGTTTTTGTGTGTATCAAACGGTAACTATACAATGCCAGGTTCTTAGAACCTAGAAACTCATCTGTGTAATAGAGACTTAGTAGTTTCCTTAATCAGTTCCCAGGTCAAAAAACCAGAAATTATTTCATCTCTTTTCTCTACCATCATTGTTATAAAAAATGTTGGGCCTCATAGTCTAAGATATACATTTGTCTTGTGGCATGCATTTAATGTCAGACTAATGGCCATTTGTGCCAAACTAACAAGATCTTAGTAAGGAAAGTCTGTTTGCAAATGTAGCCCCTAATTCCTTTGCTTTAAAAATACTTTGAATAATCTAACAGGCTCAACTATTACCTAATGTCAGCTAAGATTCAATTGATGGCACTAAAGGAACAATTCGGTATTTCATGGAATTTAAAAATCCTGTGTCCTAGTTGTTTCCACCTAGGTGATTATTTTACATGTAATTTCACCAAGATCCAGGGATAGCCACTTTGATTTGCTCCCATTGCTGTACACTGTCCTGAATGTTGTTAAAGCAACTGCCACATTTTCCTCTGTTAGTTTGGAGATGACTGTAATTTGCAAAAATATGTGGAATCCTTTAGGCATGATAGGCTTTACATTTATATAAATTATTATTTTGTCCACTTTGAGTCTTTCAGACACTTCTGTTTTATGTAATTGGGGTCTACAAGTTGGTAAGAGACCAAAAGGACACATGTGTATGCAAAGTTAATATTTGCTCAGACAGGTAATCCTTCATGAATACAAAATGCAGATTTTGTGTGGACTACATCAAAGAATCACAGAACAAATAATCATTAATCATAGAAGGACATTTGGTGAACATTTTAAAAAACTTTTATCTTGTAGAAGTACAAGAGAAAAATAGTTACATATATATGAAATCAAGTCTTAATGTAATACCACAAAAACAGTCTTATCAAACATAATATAGAATTAAAAATGAGTGAAGATAAAGCAAGCTCTCCTGACTATGGAAAGAAAATATAGAGAGACAGAAAATAAATTGAATTTCAAATCTTTGTTTCAAGATAAAAATGAATTATTATAATAGACCTTATTCATAATTTTGGCTTAGACCTTATTCATAACTTTGGCTCTCCTATTTGGATTTCATATGCTGAAAGCAATCATAGGACTGAAGGGAAATTTATAATAAAGTCACCTGGGATATCACATCATAAACCTAGAAAACAATATTAGACATTGAAATGGGAATAATGAAAATTTCATTTTAAAAGAATGTATATTGGAGGTAAGGAAAGAACTGTTGAGATACATGGAAGAAAGTCATTACTTCTCTTGAATTCCTATAAATACTGAAAAGTGTTTTCCATGAGCAGGATACTGGTGCCACAGTAAATGTGATTAGATATTTTCCCTCTGTACATAAAGGCTCAAACTGTTCTAAAGACACTTTTTGTGTTAGCATGCCAGACACGGACATCTTCCTACTTGGCTAAGAGTATGGCCTAAGAATCTACTAAGCATCACCAGACCAGAAGCAAACGTGCAGCTTGACCAAGTAGCTCTGTCTGGTTGGAAGAATTAAGGGGCAGGGCATTTGGAAGACATAATCCATTATTGACCCTCTCAGCAAAGTGCAAAGTCTGTGGCATCCCTTGCATAGAGATTATTATCCTGCAAAGGGTTAACCATCTGCGGATCATTCAGTATCTAAATCTAGGTGCATTCCATCATAATTAGAGTGTGTTTGTTCATTAGTAACTGAACATTTTGCAGACCTTAAAAATTTAAATGATCTTGAAACTCATTGTGGCACCTTGTGCATCACAGATTACACAGTTGCTCTCCTCTTTATGTGCCTTTTATGTCCTAATTGAGGCGCAGTGTATGTGTATCATATAGTGAAAGTATAAACAACAAATGGTTTTGGAGGAATTGTTATGTGCCTTTATACAGGGTAGAAAAATAAAATAGAAAACAGAATAGAAAAAATAATGTTTACTTTAGTCCTCTCAATATAGTATATATTCTAGAGCCTAAGCACTGATCAGGGGCTCTATTTCATCAAACTTAAGTAGAAAAGAAGTCAAGTCTCAGGAACAAAATGGCAGAAATCTATCTACTCAGAGATTGCAGAGTACAGTAAGTCCCCTACATACGAACAAATTCCGTTCTGAGAGCATATTCATAAGTCCAATTTGTTCTTAAGTCCAACAGAGTTAGCCTAGGTACCCAACTAACACGATCAGCTATATAGTACTGTACTGTAATAGGTTTATAATACATTCACATCTTTGAAAGTGGCGTGAAGGTTCGTATGTAGGGGATTTACTGTATAAGTTTTGTCAAGATAAAAATGAACAGCAGTTCAAAGGAACCAGAATACTCAGCATTGTAGAATACTGAAAACACACAGGCTTTGGAACAAGACAGATTCCCTACTCAGCCACTTATCAGCTATATTTTCTTGAGCAAGTTATTTAATCTCTGAGCCTCAGTTTCTTTATCGGTGTAATAGAGATAATTACACTTAAAATAGGGGTTAGGGATAATAGGTTAAGCTCCTGGTATCATGCCTGACACATACTAGGTGCTAAATAAATTGTCACTCTTATTCTTACAGGGTTGAGAAATGTATTTCCTTGGTCATAGCTTGTAACTTGTAACTTACCCTCCCAGCTTTACTTCCATTCATCAGCTGTTGGCATTCACTCTTGCGATAGAAAGGTGGAAAACTCTTCATCAGGATCATCTAGCATCACTGTGTGGCTAGATTCATCCAGCCAGTTACAGTAAGACAATGCCTTTAACCTAGAGCTTACAGAATGTTAGTTGAAAGGACCATGTGCTGGCCACCAAGTGGTGGACCATGGACCACTGGTTCCTCCAACTTATTCAAGTGTTCCAAGTGTACATCAAGCATTGAGACAGAATAATGTATTTGTATATAACTATATGCAGTACTATTTTACTGTTGTGATTAATACAAATTTGTTTCAAAACATCTTTGAATCCCTAGTAGCCTTTCCATTATATTGTATTTTCTCTGTCAGCCATTATAAAACATACACCTCTCACATCAGGGTAGATGTGGTACAAAGGAATCATAAAACTGTTGGATATTATGCGGGAACCCTTATGCTCAAAAAAAGTCAAGAACTGGTGCTCTCATTTCCAAGGTCCAGGAAAATGATGTGTGATGTACTCATTTACACATCTTGTTAAGGAAAACACTGGTGAGAACTCAAGTCTCCAGCCCCTTGTCCAGAACTCCCAACAGTGGAGATGCTTTCATTATTGCTTCTGGAAAAATCTGAAATGTATCTGATGTTCAGATTAGTATGCATGAAGTTGAGTATTAATCAAAAATCAGTTATTTGAAAAAGATCTAAACCTGTACCTGACACATATAAAACACTCAACAAATGGTTGCTATTATCTTGATGACTCTTTAGTAAGGAGTGATTTTGTCACTTTTTTCTACCTGTTGCTCAGAGTAGCTTACCGCATCCAAGTGTAACTTTGTAGGTTGTATCATTAGTCACCCAGGCAAGTGGCTTTTGTTCTCATTTCTCATACTCTCAGAATAGGAGTGGTTGGATATTTCTTAAATCTCCCTTCCGGAAGTCTTTTAGGAGTAGAGGCTCTTGCCATTAGTACTGAGGCTAACTTTGGAGGCAAGTCCTTGCAACACATTTTATTGCAGCCTCACGACAGCTGTTGGCCTTTAATGTGCATGCTTAAGACAGCTCTGTTTTGTTGTTGAATTACCCATTGGGATTTGATACATTTCTGTGAATGAAAGAGATTTAAACATTTACTTGCCATCAATGTTTTTTAATTTGTCCTCCTCCCCGCCCACCATGCCCCAGTTCCTGTTGGCCACACTCTTTTTATTAATAGATTCAACATTAGATCAAAATTTATTTAAAATCTGTAGTGCTCTCTAGGTATCTAATTTCACAATGTGGCCCTCAGGTGATAGCAGAAAATGGTAAATGAGAGATATTTATTTCTGACCATACAAATAGAGCTTTATAAAACTATAAACCATCCAGATTAATCACAGTAGTTAAATACAAAGAAAGTTCTCCTTGGGTTTTTCAGGTAAGTTGAGGACTGAAGCAAGTATTATCACTATGTGTTTGGTTCTGAATTTTTTTCAATATCCATATTTAGTATGAGTCCCCTTTCTTTACCTAACTATCCAGGAATTGATTTATAAGCTAAATAAAAGAATATGCAGAGCCTGTACTTGTGCATGGCCAACTGGAATTATCTTGTTGCCCAAGGGAAGGAGATGAAAGAGCCAAAAGAAGTAAGCATGTCTATATGTTCTGAACATGTCCATTGTAAGTAAAGGCAGATGACTTCCAGGAGCTTCCATAAGTGGTTCTCATGCAGCCAGCTCTGTCAGGCAAGGACTTAATTGTTTCATGCCCCAGCTCTCAGGCAGCAGCCTCATTAGAGGAGATCACCAAAGGCCTCTGTTTCTCTACAGAATGCAGCCCAGTGGAGCATTACTCCAGTATAAGTAGATTCAGTGGTTGAGGCAGCTAAGCCTCCAGTGGTGATCTTCTTTGCTGTTGAGAAAGAGAGTCACCTGGTTTAGAATAAATACACTAGAGCTAGCCCTAGACAGCTTTTTTAGAAGTTGTAGCTGCATTTTGCCCACAGCCAAAGTCCCATCACACTCATATTCACCCAGTGCCCTGATTGACTTTCCCCTAAGAGCCTGCTGTACACCCTGCCCAGGCCGGCCCTCCTCAGCCAGTTCTCGTTACTCGATTTTACCTTTTCTTTCTTCTCACTGTCAGAACATGCCTGCCCTATCATCTTTAAGATTTTGTATGATATCGATTCAATTATCTCTTGGAATAATTTATGGCAAAATGTGAGTAAAAGGTAATACATGCCTCCCTCCCCACAGGTAACATATTCTCATTTTTGCAGAGGCTTTAAGTAAATGAAGGGGCTCAGATCTTGAGGATTCTAAGTGTCCTGGCGGGCAGCAAGACAGGGATTTGAGGAGTCCCTTGGCTCTCACCATATAAACTCCCAGGGCACTGGGCCAGCCCCGAGCAAAAAGGCCTAAATTACACTCTGACCTTCCCTCCACACATGGTCTGCTTACTGCATTCACAGAAGCAGCACTTTCCTTCCAACCTCCCAGAAGTCTGTGACGCTCAACAATTTTTCAAAGGAACAGGAAAAGCACAGTTGTTTAATAATGGGGCTAATTTTCACAGTGTTGCAGCTGGGGCTTCCTTTGGGGCCTGTGCTTTTGGAAATAAGTGCCCCATTAACACTGGGCACAGAGCTCACCAAGCGAGAGGTATGAAGTGTGATGGAGGAAGTTGCGAAGGGAAGAGAGAGAGGTGGTGAGGAACAACGTGACCAGTGGAAAACTGGGAGTGAAGTCACAGGTGCAACTGAAAACAAGAAATGGAGAGAGCTTTTCACATTTACATGTACTTTATTCAAAGGAAAGATAAGGTAGATTCTGAAGTGGAAATAAGCAACGTGTGATTGGCAGAAGGATCTGGCTGGTCTTCTCTTTTTTGTCTAATCTCTGATCCCATCGCTGTCAGCTAAATAGTGGCTTTAGTATCGGCTGGTATAAAACCGTCCCCTAGGTGCCAGCTCTGTTGCCAAAGTTACGCCATCTTGCCCCACCTCCATTTGCTGGTGTGCTCTGTCAGACGGTTTATAGTTCTGTTTCTGTTATCATGTGCAAAATTTTCCAACAAGAAACAGGCAATCCTACTCTCTTTCCATCAAAACAATCAATCATGTATATTGTTTTAAAGCAGTTAGTGACTCTTGGCTTCTTCAGAAAATGGGTTTTTCATGTGCTTATTATATAGATTATTTTGGGGTTTTTTTTTTCACTTTTGAGAGGGGAGAGAGTTTGAAGTGTCACTTCTTTCCTTAAAGGTAACCAATTTTAACCCTTTTGTTGTTTAAAATTCAGAAATTGTAGCCATTGGCTGTAGATTAAGTGGTATGTAATTGGATTACATTCCGAAAGAGAATTACAAAATGTGTTGAGAGGCATGATAACAGGTGGCTAAAATGTCAGACTCTGAGGCTGGGCTGCTGGGGTCCAATTCCTGCTTCTCCCCACCTCACCCCCTTGTGGGCTGTGTAACCTTAGGCAGTCACTTCACTCTCTGGGCGTGAGTTTCATCTATAAAAATGAAGATCATAAATACAGTTAATTAGAAGAATTAGGTGACGTTTATGAAAGGAGCTTACATGCCTGACAAGTAGTAAATACTATATAAATCGTTGTTAGGAGCACTAACTTGAACGGCTTTTATATTTATATAAATAGAAAAAGTCAAATATTCCAATTAGAAATGGGGAAAAGGCAGTGATTCTCCAACACATGGTTTCTGTGGCTAAAATTCAAGTTTTACTGTGGTAAATGTGAAGTTTTATATCTGTGTGGCTATTTTCCAATTACTCTGCTAAGCAGTTTACGTGATTTTCACAACAGTCTTGGGTAGATACTATTATTATTCCTACTTTACAGATGAGAAAACTGAGGCTAAGCATAAGTAAATTTCTAAAGGTCCAAGAGCTAGTAAATGTGTAATGTTTCAAAATTGATGCTTTTAACTACTCCTCTAAATGCCCCCAAAATGTGCTTCCGCTATCAATCAGTTATAGATGTTGTGCAGTAATAAGATATGAGAATTCTGTTCTTTAGCAGAACATAATAAGGCAGATGAAGTCTGCTTCATTTCTCCCCCACCCCTGGGTTGTTGGCTTTATGCCATGTGTTAGAATGAGGAAATCTCAGGGCCTTAAAGAGCTTTTCTCCTCCTAAGTGCTGATAGTTACTTGTGGCTCAGTATTATCCAGACCCAGTGGGAAAAGAAGCAAATATTTCTCTAACTCCTTTCCTATGTGAGGGATAAATCTTGACTTGGGGGACTCTTAGCTGCAAGTAGTAAGTGACGTTTGGGATAAAGCAGCCGGTAAAGGAGAACATTGGCCCAACCTCCTGGTTGTTCCTGGTTTACCACAGTATTTGCCCTGAGAGGCAACATCACCACAGAGCAAGATGTGCACTGTTGTAATTTCCAGAGAACAAAGAAAATGTGCTCATCTCCATTGCCTGCTGGCGTTGGATTTCCTGTAACTGTCCTCTGTTCTTAATTAGCCTGTCTCATATTATGTACAACTTGTAAGACATCCCTGGTATACACTCAGAAGTTGGAGTCTTCAAATAAGATTACTCAGCAGACATAAGTGGAACATTTCCCTATCCTTTCGGCTGCCAGCAGCATTCACTGTGATATTCCTCTGCACATGGTGAGATACAGCTATCTCCGACACCTCCTGTGAATGACCATACCAGCCTGTTATGAGACTTCTCCTCTCTGAATTCCTGTAGGATTTGCAGTTGGTAACACACTGGCTCATACTGACTTGTTCTCTGGCAGTTTCATGTGTGAAGAGGCAGGGAGCATGAGCGGTCTCCTAGAGTGTCTGTCCCGGGGCTGGGCAACCGTGAGCTTAATAAAGAAAGGAATGGAGAGGAGAGAAGGGGCAGAGGCGTGTCTACCTTACCTCCCAAATTAGATTGTCAGCTTCTCAGCCCAGAGACCATATCTGTCGTTCCTATCTCCTTTCATTCTTTTTAGAATACTAGGCAAACTGTGAGTATGCAGGGCATGCTTACTGCCTGAAGGCCTAAGGTTTTAATTCATAGAGTATGCCCAAAAGATACCATTTCCATGCACTTGAACTTACTGCCACCCAAAGAAAGTAAAGTTTTCCGTAAATGTTACTGAAACGTTATTTACATTGAATTGAAGATACCGCTACATTAGTTTTAGTTTGGTCCCTCATAGAACTGTAAGCGTCATTTCAGAGGACAAACACTAAGCTGGCACTGCAGTGAAGATAGTTACAACAGAAGTGTATGTAGTTGTAAAGCATAGGTAGTATTCTGAGGAAAGTACTAACACTGCAATCCTGTAAATGACTAAAATGCTGCACTGAATAAAAGCTCATTCTGACCAAGAGTAATGGCATTTGGCTCTGAGGAGGTGTGCCCTGCGGTGCCATTGTACTTCTGTCACAATCAGTTGACCATAGGTATGTGATCTATTTCTGGACCCTCTATTCTGTTCCACTGATCTATAATATCTTATTTTCCTTTACTTAACTGTATTAATAACAATAACTTTATAGTGAGATTTAGCATCAGGTTAGGTAAGTCATTCAACTTTATACTTCTTTCTTAAAATTACTTTATTCTAGAACCTTTACATGTCCATGTCCAATTTATTTTTTTTAAATTTTTATTGCAGCACAGTTGATTTACAGTGTTGTGTTAGTTTCAGGTGTACAGCAAAGTGAATCAGTTATACACATACATATATCCACACTTTTTAAGATTCTTTTCCCATATAGGTCATTACAAAGTATTGAGGAGAGTTCCCTGTGCTATACAGTAGGTCCTTATTAGTTATCTATTTTATATATAGTAGTGTGTATATTACAGTCCCAATCTCCCAATCTCTCACAACATCCCTCCCCTGCCCCTTTCTCCCCTGGTAACCATAAGTTTGTTTTCTACAACTATGACTCTATTTCTGTTTTGTAAATAAGTTCATTTGTACCATTTTTTTTACATTCCACATATAAGTGATATCATATTTGTCTTTATCTGACTGACTTCAGTCAGAATGACAATCTCTGGGTCCATCCATGTTGCTGCAAATGACATTATTTCATTTTTTTGTTTATGGCTGAGTACTATTCCATTGTATATATGTACCACATCTTCTTTATCCATTCCTCTGTCAATGGACATTTAGGTTGCTTCTGTGTCTTGGCTATTGTTAATAGTGCTGCTATGAACTTTGGGGTGCATGTATCTTTTTAAATTACAGTTTTCTCTGGCTATATGCCCAGGAGTGGGATTGCTGGATCATATGGTAGCTCTATTTTTAGTTTTCTGAGGAACCTTCATACTGTTCTCCACAGTGGCTATACCAATTTACATTCCCATTACAGTGTAGGAGGGTTCCCTTTTCTCCACACCCTCTCCAGCATTTATTGCTTGTAGACTTTTTGATGATGGCCATTCTGGCAGGTGTGAGGTGATACCTCATTGTAGTTTTGATTTGCATTTCTCTAATGATTAGTGATGTTGAGCATCTTTCAGTGTGCATCCTGGCCATCTGTATGCCTTCCTTGGAGAAATGTCTATTTAGATCTTCCACCCTTTTTTTAATTAATTTTTATTGGAGTATAGTTGATTTTCAATGTTGTGTTAGTTTCTGCTGTATGGCAAAGTGAATCAGTTATACGTATACAAAAGGGAAAAAACCTACAACCAAGAATACTCTCCCCAGCAAGAGTCTCATTCAGATTCAATGGAGAAATCAAAAGCTTTACAGACAAGCAAAAGCTAAGGGAATTCAACACCCCCAAACCAGCTTTCTGCCCATTTCTTGACTGGGTTGTTTGGTTTTTATTTTAGGGATCGAGGTGCATGAGCTGTTTGTATATTTTGGAGATTAATCCCTTGTTGCTTCGTTTGCAAATATTTTCTCCCATTCTGTGGGTTGTCTTTTCATTTTATTGTTTCCTTTGCTGTGCAAAAGCTTTTCAGTTTCATTAGGTCCCATTTGTTTATTTTTGTTTTTATTTTCATTACTTTAGGAGGTGGATCAAAAAAGATATTGCTGTGATTTATGTCAGAGAATGTTCTGCCTATGTTTTCCTCTAAGAGTTTTATAGTGTCTGGTCTTATATTTAGGTCCTTAATCCATTTTGAGTTTACTTTTGTGTACAGTATTAGAGAATGTTCTAATTTCATTCTTTTACATGTAGCTGTGCAGTTTTCCCAGCACCACTTATTGAAGAGACTGTCTTTTCTCCATTGTATATTCTTGCATTCTTTGTCATAGATTAGTTGACCATAGGTGCATGAGTTTATTTCTGGGCTTTCTATCCTGTTCCATTGATCTGTATTTCTGTTTTTGTGCCAGTACCAAACTGTAGCTTTGTAGTATAGTCTGAAGTCAGGGAGCCTGATTCCTCCAGCTCCGTTTTTCTTTCTCAGGATTGCTTTGGCTATTCGGGGTCTTTTGTGTTTCCATACAAATTGTAAAATTTTTTGTTCTAGTTCTGTGAAAAATGCCATTGGTAATTTGATAGGTATTGCACTGAATCTGTACATTACCTTGGGTGGTATATTCATTTTAACAATATTGATTCCTCCAATCCAAGACCATGGTGTATCTCTCCATCTATTTCTGTCATCTTTGATTTCTTTCATCAGCATCTTATTGTTGTCTGAGTACAGGTCTTTTGCCTCCTTACGTATGTTTATTGCTAGGTATTTTATTCTTTTTGTTGCAACAGTAAATGGGATTGTTTCCTTAATTTCTCTTTCTGATCTTTCATTGTTTGTTAGTGTATAGGAATGCAAGAGAATTTCTGCGTATTAATTTTGTATCTGCAACTTTATCAAACTCATTGATGAACTCTAGTAGTTTTCTGGTAGTGTCTTTAGGATTTTCTATGTATAGTATCATGTCACCTGCAGTGACAGTTTTACTACTTCTTTTCTGATTTGGATTCCTTTTATTTCTTTCCCTTCTCTGATTGATTGCCATGGCTAAAACTTCCAAAACTATGTTGAATAAAGGTGGCAAGAGTGGACATCCTTGTCTTGTTCTGATCTTAGAGGAAATGCTTTCAGTTTTTCACCATTGGGAATGATGTTAGCTGTTGGTTTCTCATATATGGCCTTTAAAATTAGCTTGTCTAATTAATTTTACAAAGATGTCTGCTAGAATGACTGAGAGTGCATTAAATCTATAGGTTAATTTGGCCATCTTAGCAATATTGACTTCCACTTCATGAGCATGGACTGTCTTTCCTTTTATTTATTATTTTTTTCTCAGTCAAGTTTTATAGTTGTGAGTGTAAAAAACTTGATTGTCTTATTTTTAGGTACTTGTTTTATTGGCATTACTGTAAATGGAATTTATTTTCCAATTGTTTGCTGCTATCATGCAAGAATATTTTTTAATATTAACCTTTTACCTTGCAACTTTGCTAAATTTGTTTATTAGTTCTTGTTACATAAATTCCTTGAGATTTTCTGTGTAAAAATAAAAATCGTATCATCTGCAAATACTGCAGGTCACAAACTGTATCTCACTGTTCCAGGTCCTCTTGCAGTAGTAGTAGTAGTAGTAGTAGCAGCAGCAGCAGCAGCAGCAGTAATAGCTTTTTTAAGACTTATTTTGAATCATATATTGCATACTAGCACTTTACAACCATTAGCCCCTTTAACCCAGCTAGGCTGTGTTTTTTAGATGCCTAAAATGAAGATTAACCAAGGCCACTCAAATAAGTGGCAAAGCTATTGTTTATTCTGGTCATCTCTGCCATAGGTAGGACTTGGTGTTCCTGAGCACATATAATATAGTTCCTTCCTACAGATTAAGATGGACCAGCATTTCAGTATCACTCACTTTGTCTAGCAACAAACCAGAGTCCCTCACTGTTCCAGTGGGTGCTGGCAAGCAAGTCAAAGATTTAATTTTAACCTTGGGCTTCTTCTAAGGTTCTCCATTGTGAAACTTCGATCTGATGAATAAAGCCAATCTTAGCAAATTAGTAAGGTAGAAATTGTCACATTCCTTTCTGAATGTGTTTAGGTACTATCACCCAAGGTTCCTACTAAAACATAAAAGGCTAATTTAACTCCCTGAGGAAATATCATCATTACCAGTCAACTACTGATATAAGTCAGTTGCTCAAGGTACTTCCTATGTTACAAGACCAATCCTATAAATTAGACTTTATTTTTTTAGAAGGCTTGAGTCATGTTTGACATATAGGGGTGCATTTGAAAAGTAAATATGTAAAACCATCTCAGCTGAAAGAGAAACAAGTTGTTGATTGTTCCTCAGGGGAAAAGAATTACAAAAGAAAGTATAGAATAGACGACCCGCCTTCACTGCTAGGATAAGACAATATATATGTATTCATTCAACAAACATTTATTAAGCACCTACTATGTGCCAAGTACTATTCTGGGCATTGGGGATACAGCTCTGAAGAGCACAGATGGATACCATCACCTCTTTTCAAGGGCTTCACACCTGCCATTGTCACCTTTCCCTTCCTGCATTAGTTTTACCCTCTATACAGTATTATTCCTGTCTGCATAAATACATGTAACAGCCCCCATATTAAAAAACTCCTTTGACCTGAAACCCCCTCTAGTTGCCTCCCCATTTCTCTGTACCCCTTTATAGCAAATTTACTCAGAAGGGTGTCTAAACTCACTGTCTCCACTTCTTTTTCTCATTCTCTTTGAACACACTCCACTCATGCTGTTGTATCCACCACTCCTCTGAGATTGCTCTTGTCAGTGTCTCATTAAATTCCATGTTTTCAAATCTAATGGCCAGTTCATAGTCCTCATCTTTCTTATCTTCTCAGTAGTAGATGACAGTTAATTTCTATTCCCCCTTGAAAAGCTTTCCTCACTTGGCTTCCAGGACACCAGCCCCTCTGTTGTTTTCCCTCCTGCTCACTTGCTGCTCCTTCTTAGCCTTCTTTCTTCAATCCTCGAAATTATGGAGTACTTTTACTAAAACAGAAGAGGAAATGGACATTAGGGGGCAACTGGCTGTCTCTGCCACACTCTGTGAATCTTGTTCTTCCCCCAGTTCCACTGTCAGCTCCAATCTTCCAGTTGCTTAGGCAAAAATATCTTGGGTCATCCATGACTCTTTTTCTCTCCTACTCCACATCCAGTCTACCAGCAAACCCTACTGATTGTATTCATACTTTCTAAATATATTCTAAATCTGATAGCTTCTGATCACCTCCACCACTTTCATCTTAGTGTAGGCTATTGTCACCTCTGCTAGACTTCTGAAATAGTCTGCTTACTGGTCTTTCTGTTTTGCCAGTCCATTCTCCACATAGTAACATGTAATCCTTCAAAAAATAAGTCACATTATGTCATTCCTGTGTGCAGAACTCTCTGGTTACCTCCTAGCTGAATAAAAAGCCAAGGAGCCTACTATTAAAAGGCCATATATTATTTGGTCCTGGCTAACTCTGATTAAAACTGCTATTCTCTCCCTCACTCATTCCCTTCCAGCTCTGCTGGCTTCCTTGATGTTCCTTGAATATACCAAGCATGAACCAATTTTAGGGCCTTTGTATCTACTATTCCTTCTACCTTGAACGCTCTTCACCTAGATATCCCCATGGCTTGTTCCTTAACTTCCTTCAGGTCTTTGATCAACTATCACATTATCAAAGAGACCTTTTGGGCTTCCCTGGTGGCACAGTGGTTGAGAGTCCGCCTGCCGATGCAGGGGACACAGGTTCGTGCCCTGGTCCGGGAAGATCCCACATGCCACAGAGCGGCTGGGCCTGTGAGCCATGGCCGCTGAGCCTGCGCGTCCAGAGTCTGTGCTCTGCATGGGAGAGGCCACAACAGTGAGAGTCCCGTGTACCGCAAAAAAAAAAAAAAGAGACCTATCCTAACAACCTATCTAAAATAGGATTCCTGCTTGTAAATCTTTTTCCCTTTATACAACTCTTTTTCTTCTTAACACTCAACATCATTTGACCTGATATTCTTTGTGTGTGTGCATGCTCATATACTTTATCCATATTTTCTATATATAAACATTTATATGTACATATATGAATTTGATTATTGAATGTCTTCCCCACTAGAATGAGAGTACTTGGTCTGTTTTGTTCACTGCTATCTTTCCTATTAGTTAAGGGTAGTCAAGGTAGAGTTCTCTGAGGAGAGAAATGTTATGGTACTTCCCCTTTCTTTTAAAGAAACTTCTAAAAATTCTAGACAACTCTTCTTATATCTCATTGGCCAGTATTTATATTATGGCCACAGCTAGCTGCAGGGGAGGTTCGGAAGTATAGCAGTTTGAGCTAAGAATGAATGAAGAGGAGCCAGCTATGCAAAAGCCTAGAAGGAGAGCACCCCAGGCAAAGGGAATAGCTAAGTGCAAAGCCTTACAATAGAAATAAGCTTGCTATGTTTAGGGGATTTGTCCTATGTTTGGGGACAAAAAGAAGATGAATATGGCTGGAATATAGCAAATTATGGAGAGACTGGAACAAGACAAGTTGAGAAAGAGAGAGACAGGGCAGATCATCACGTAGGGTTTTGCACATCCCAGATGCAAAAGAAAAAAAACGTTGCTGGACTCTTTGGCACCTCAGCCATTCTCCAACCTTTGGGAAATTCTAGGGCTACACTGCCAAAGGCTACTTAGCAGCTACAAGCCACATGCAGCTATTTAAATTAACTAACTGAAAGTAAAGAAAATTTAAAATTTCAGTTTCCCATCACACCAGCCACATTCCACGTGTTCAATAGTCACACATGGCCAATGGCTACCTCCTGAGCAGCACAGGTCATGCCAGACAGCATATGCCATTGTCACAGAAAGTTCTGTTAGTGCCGCTCTAGGAAAGCCAGTCAAAGGAGAAATAATGCCAAGTCTGCTTAGTCTCTCCTCTGTGATTTTTCTCTCTTAACCCTAGAATCAGTGTTTTTCTATTTAAATAGAAATAATATATGTGGTGCCTAGAGATTAGTATGTGGCCTATTCCATATGCAAATGTTCTTGTGGATGATTTTTACCTATGACAGAAAAGATGGGAAAGACTAGTAAATTGCAAGCATTCTTAACCTCATTATGAATACATTGCAAATGTAAAATTGCGAAGCATGTAAGTCAGTCATAAGTGTGAAAGCGGCTTTCAATTTGTTTTAATAGGTGTTTTCTATGTCTTATTGTAACCTAGGGATCTTGCTGCAAGAAACTGTCTGGTAGGTGAAAATAATGTTCTGAAAATCAGTGACTTTGGAATGTCTCGTCAAGAGGATGGTGGAGTGTATTCATCTTCTGGCTTAAAGCAGATTCCTATTAAATGGACGGCACCAGAAGCTCTTAATTATGGTAAGAATAGACTTTTTTCTTTTTGGTGGTAAAAATGGACTCCATTAGCACAAAACATTCACAAGCAAAGTTACAGGGGTAGAGCC
Organism: Mesoplodon densirostris; assembly: GCF_025265405.1. Lineage (NCBI taxonomy): Eukaryota > Metazoa > Chordata > Mammalia > Artiodactyla > Ziphiidae > Mesoplodon > Mesoplodon densirostris. The sequence goes on from NC_082663.1 coordinate 90,987,263, forward strand.
AGAGCTCCAGTTAGAATCATCTGAGGAGCAACAAAAAAAGGATGTGTAAGTGTTCAGACTTTGCACTTGAACATGAGCACAAACTTAATTCATTGATCTTATTAATCAGATTTTTGTATGGAAGATTGCTAGATTTAAAAGATGGATAATACTTACAAGCATTGTTAAGTATGACTGTACCTCTGAAAGTTTTTATTGTTATTCAAAAAAAGATTATTTCTATCTTAATAGTCAAATTATACACAGAGTAAAAATGTTGTTGTGGCTCTGGACCATTTCTTTTGAATGTCTTATAATTGGTCCAATAACCTCATCTAATGTTAGGTTCCTAAATATTAAGTCAGTCAATGCTGTAGTTTCTCACTCTGAAAATTGACATGGTTTCTTAGCATCTCAGTCTCTGGAACTTGTATAAATCTTGTGGGAAGAGAGAGATGGGAGTTACATTTTAAAACAGCAGGGGTTTTTTTCACTTGAATTTTTATGTGTCATTGTAATTGGAAGTAAATACAGCTTGTATTATCTGTGGTTGGGATGAAATGGGCCATAGCAAGATGGGTAAGAGCTCAAGAATTTTATTTTTTTTTAAATGTGCTTTTAAGTGAAATTAAAAATTACATTTTCATTAAGGGAAGCAGCATATGAGCCATGAGTTGGTGAATGGGTATAGTATGTTTTGAATAAAAATATCATAAAGTGGAGGGAAGCATCATGCAGTGTCCCTGTGTCCTCAGTCTTGCTCCTCAAAGTGGAGATGCATGAGAGGCAGGCAAGGGCACGCAGCTTGTGAGACTCCATGCCAGCTGGCACCATGCGTGTGTGGCTGCTGCCCCTCATCATGGTCCCTGCCTTGCTGCAGCTCGTAACAAAGCATTCATTAGAAAATATTTAGTAAGTGCCACCTCCACATGGCCAGGGCACCAAGCCTCGCCTCAGCCTCCTTATGGCTGGACCTAGACCAGGTGTGGGAGGGAAGAAGCTGAGGTTTGTGACATGAAAGCATATTAGAGAGATTGAAGACAAGATGGCAGAGTAGAATAGGACTTGAGCTCACCTCCTGTTATGAAAACACCAAAATCACAACTTAACTGCTGAACAACCATCAGCAAAAAAAGACTGGAACCTACCAAAAAAGATATTCTACATCCAAAGACAAAGAAGAAGCCACAATGAGACGAGGGACAAGATCCAGCTCCACCCACCAGTGGGAAGGCACCAGGAAGCCTGCACAAGCCCTTGGACCAACCTCACCCACCAGGGGTCAGACATCAGAAGCAAGAAGAACTACAATCCTGCAGCCTGCAGCCAGAGCCCACAAACACAGAAAGTTGGAAAAAATGAGACAGCAGAGAAATATGTTCCAGATGAAGGAACAAGATAAAACCCCAGAAGAACAACTAAGTGAGGAGGAGATAGGCAATCTGCCTGAAAAAGATGATCCAAGATCTCAGAAAAAGAATGGAGGCACAGACCAAGAAGATACAAACAATGTTTAACAAAGACCTAGAAGATTTAAAGAACAGAGATGAACAATATAATAACTGAAATGAAAAATATACTAGAAGGAATCAGTAGCAGAATAAATGAGGCAGAAGAACAAATAAGTCAGCTGGAAGACAGATTGGTGGAAATCACTGCCATAAAACAGAATAAAGGAAAAAGAATGAAAAGAGATGAGGACAAGCTAAGAGATCTCTGGGACAAGATTAAATGCACCAACATTCACATTACAGGGGTTGCAGAAGGAGAAAAGAGGAAGGGCCTGAGAAAATACTTGAAGAGATAATAGCCAAAGACTTCCCTAACATGGGAAAGGAAACAATCACTCAAGTCCAGGAAGCACAAAAAAATCCCATACTAGGTAAACCTGAGGAGGACCATGCCAAGACACATATTAATCAAATTAACAAAAATTAAAGACAAAGAGAAAATGTCAATTTATTGACAGGAGACATATTAATATGTCTCGTTACCCAAACATTATTAACCAGAGACATATCAATACGTTTTTAGAGAGTGATACAATTAATATCAACTTGCAAAGTTGTTAGAGCTTAAAGTTGATCAACAGTTCATTAGACAACTTATGATGTCATTATCATTCACATTTTGCTCTGTTAGGTTTTTGTTCCAACCTTGTGTATATTATAAACACAAGTTTATTACCATAAAATTTTCAAAAATGATGCATCGCTAAATTTTGAGTGAAGAAGAATTTTTTGGTGAATTTTATGCAGATACTTTCTCTGAGCAACATATATACTAGTGTCTCAGAAGATGACAGTTCTTCAGAATATAGTTCTGATTCATACGATGTGAATATTAGACCAACAAAAAGACAAAAAACCTTAGTGATTGATACTGATATGGAAAGTGAAAATGAAACTCACGGTGCTGGAGAATGCTCCTTTGCTTCTACAGAAGAGTGGATTGAAGACAACATTTCATGAAAATTAAAAGACTTTACAGGTGTGTCAGGTGTAACTGCTGACTGTAATAACCCACAAAGTGTTAGTGAAATAACAATTAATTTTTGGTAATGACTTTTTCGAGTTGGTCACTTCTCAAACAAACTAGTATCACCAGCAGAATGAAAAATCATATAAAAACTATGATAAGGATTTAAAATGGACTGATGTAACCAGTAGTGACATGAAGAAGTTTCTTGGATTAATAATTTTGATGGGACAAATAAGAAAGTCACACTGGAAAGAATACTGGTCAACTGATCCCTTACTTGAAACACCTGTCTTTCCAAAGATTATGACAAGAGGAAGGTTCAAACAAATAATATTTCTTCACTTAAACCATAACTCAGAAACTGTACTTCCCGCAGACAGAACTTCAAAAGCTAAACCTCTTTTGTATTATTTTCTACCAAAATTTCAATTGATCTGTATGCCCAAACAAGAGCTGTCACTTGAGGAGGCAATGATAGAGTGGAGAGGATGACTCAGATTCAAAACCTGTATTCCCAGAAAACTTACAAAATATGGAATTTTGGTCAGTATGCTTACCGAAAATGAAACGATATATATGCTACCTTGAGATTTACATGGGTGAAGGAAAGAAACTGCAAGAAACAATATTATTGGTCCTACAACCTTATCTTGGTTCATGGCACCATATTTACGAAGACAATTATTACAACAGTGTGTCCACATCTGAAATATTGTTGAAAAATAAAACCAGATTTTGTGGGACTATAAGAGAGAATCATGGTCTACCAAACCAGTTAAAGAAGAAATCTAAAAATCTACAGAGGGGAGAAATGACATTCTTATGGAAGGGAGAAGTGATTCTTCTTATATGGAAAGATAAGAGGTTAGTCTGCATGGTGACAACTCTTCATGATGCCTCCATAGCATCTACAGGAAACGAAGACAGGAAGACTGGCCATCAGATAAATAAACCCACTTGTATATTAGAGTATAATAAATGTATGAAAGGAGTTGATCGATCCAATCAATATCTGGCAAACTTCAATATCCTCTGGAAAACTCAAAAATGGTAATAAGAAAGTGGGTTTCTATTTGAGTAGCTGTGGTTTATTCAATGAGTTTAAAATTTATTGTAGCCTTAATTCACAGAATAAAATGACTTAACAAGCAATTTTCATTAGCAGTAGCTAGAGAACGGGTAACTGACAATTCTGGTGAATGCAGTGGTAGTCCTGCACCTGGTCCTTCTTGTGGCATTTCTAAAAGAGCCCCCCACAAAGATCCACCTTGTCAACTATCAGGTAAAATAAAAGAATGTATTCTAGAGGAAACAATACCCACAGGACTAAAAAAACAAATGCCACCAGAAAGTGTAGAGTCTGCTCTAACGGGGGAAAATGCAGTGAAACACAATATATTTGTAATAGATGTTCTGTTCCCCTGAACAGAGGTGCCTGCTATACTGCCTATCACACTCTAATGAAATATTAGAATACTTTAGTAAGACATGTACAAAGTTTCAAATAAATACATTAAGTGAAAAAAAAGTTGTTGATATTTACTCAAATGCAGGTGTTTCAATATTTACTTACATAACAAATCGCCTGGCCATAGACATTATTTTCTGCAAAAAATCCCCCAGTCAATTATGTGTTAAAAACAATAAGAGAAAAGCAACAAATAACATACTAGGAAATCCCCATAAGGTTTATCAGCTGGTTTTTCAGCAGAAACTCTGCAGGCCAGAGGGAGTGGCAAGATATATTTAAAGTGATGACAGGGAAAATTCTACAACCAAGAATATTCTACCTAGGGCTTCCCTGGTGGTGCAGTGGTTGAGAGTCTGCCTGACGATGCAGGGGACACGGGTTCATGCCCCGGTCCGGGAAGATCCCACGTGCCACGGAGCGGCTGGGCCCGTGAGCCATGGCCGCTGAGCCTGTGCATCCGGAGCCTGTGCTCCACAACAGGAGAGGCCGCAACAGTGAGGCCCGCATACTGCAAAAAAAAAGAAAAAAAAGAGAATATTCCACCCAGCAAGCCTCTCATTCAGATTTGACAGAGAAAGCGAAGCATTACAGACAAGCAAAAGCTAAGAAAATTCAGCACCACCAAACCAGCTTTACAACAAATGTTAAAGGAACTTCTTTAGGTGGAAAAGAAGAGGCCACAACTAGAAACAAGAAGATTACAAATGCGAAAACTGACCAGTAAAGGCAAACATGCAGTAAAGGTAGAAAGTCATCCACATGCAAATAAGATATCAAAACCAGCAGTCATGATAATAGGAGAGTACAAATTCAGGATATTGGAAATGCATTTGAAAATAAGAGACCAGCAACTTAAAACAATCTTGACATATATAGACTGCTATATCAAAACCTCATGGGAACCACAAACTAAAATTCTACAATAGATACACACAAAAAATAGGAAAAGCAGTCTAAACACAACACTAAAGATAGTCACCAAATCACAAGAGAATATAACAAAAGAGGAAGGTAAGAAAAAAAGACCTAAAAAAACAAATCCCAAACAATTAACAATATGGCAATAAGAACATACATATCGATAATTACCTTACATGTAAATGGATTAAATGCTCCAACCAAAAGACACAGACTGGATGAATGGATACAAAACCAAGACCCATCTATATGCTGTTTACAAGAGACCCACTTCAGATCCAGGGACACATACAGACTGAAAGTGAGGGAATGGAAGATAGTATTCCATGCATATGGAAATCAAAAGAAAGCTGGAATAGCAATACACATATCAGACAAAATAGACTTTAAAATAAAGACTGTTACAAGAGACAAAAAAGAACACTACATAATGATCAAGGGATCAATCCAAGAAGAATATATAACAATTGTAAATATATATGCACCCAACATAGGAGCACCTCAATATATAAGGCAAATGCTAACAGCCATAAAAGAAGTCAACATTATCACAATAATAATGGGGGACTTTAACACCCCAGTTTCATCAATGGACAAATCATCCAGACAGAAAATCAGTAAAGAAACACAGGCCTTAAATGACACATTAGACCAAATGGACTTAATTGATATTTATAGAGCATTCCATCCAAAAGCAGCAGATTACACTTTCTTCTCAAGTGCACATGGAGCATTCTCCACAACAGATCACATCTTGGGTCACAAATCAAGCCTCGGTAAATTTAAGAAAATTGAAATCAAGCATCTTTTCCAAGCACAACGCTGTGAGACTAAAAATCAACTACAAGAAAAAAGCTGTAAAAAAGACAAACATGTGGAGGCTAAACAATATGTTACTAAATAACCAATGGATGACTGAGGAAATCAAAAAATACCTAGAGACAAATGACAATGAAAACACGATGATCCAAAAACCTATGGGACACAGCAAAAGCAGTTCTAAGAGGGAAGTTTATAGCAATACAATCTTAACACAGGAAACAAGAAAAATCTCAAATAAACAACCTAAACTTACACCTAAAGCAATCAGAGAAAGAACAAATGAAACCCAAAGTTAGTAGAAGGAAAGAAATCATCAAAATCAGCAAAGAAATACATAAAATAGAGACAAAGAAAACAACAGCAAAGATCAATGAAACTAAAAGCTGGTTCTTTGAAATGATATACAAGATTGATAAGCCTTTAGCTAGACTCATCAAGAAAAAAAGGGAGAGAGCTCAAATCAATAAAATTAGAAATGATAAAGGAGAAGTTACAATGGACACCAAAGAAATACAAAGGATTATAAGAGACTACTACAAGCAACTATACACCAATAAAATGGACAACCTAGAAGAAGTCGACAAATTCTTAGAAAGGTACAATCTTCCAAGACTGAACCAGGAATAAATAGAAAATATGAACAGACCAATCACAAGTACTGAACTTCAAACTGTGATTTAAAGACTCCCTACAAACAAAAGTCCAAGACCAGATGGCTTCATAGGCGAATTCTATCAAACATTTAGAGAAGAGTTAACACCTATCCTTCTGAAACTATTCCAAAAAAATTGTAGAGGAATGAACACTCCCAAGCTCATTCTACGAGGCCACATCACCGTTACCAAAACCAGACAAAAATATCACAAAGAAAGAAAAGTACAGGCCAATATCACTAATGAACATAGACACAAAAATCCTCAACCAAATACTAGCAACTACATCTAAAAGAAACAACAGCTACATCTAGAAGAATGACATTAGAACATTCTTTAACACCATACACAAAAATAAACTCAAAATGGATTAAAGAGCTAAATGTAAGGCCAGATACTATAAAACTCTTAGAGGAAAACACAGGCACAACACTCTTTGACATAAATTGCAGAAAGGTCTTTTTGGATCCACTTCCTAGAGTAATGAAAATAAAAACAAAAATAAACAAATGGGGCCTAATGAAACTTAAAAGCTTTTGCACAGCAAAGGAAACATAAACAAAATGAAAAGACAGCCCACAGAATGGGAGAAAATATTCGTAAATGAAGCAACTGACAAGGAATTAATCTCCAAAATACACAAACAGCTCATGCAGCTCAATATAAAAAAAAACAAACAACCCAATCAAAAAATGTGCATAAGATCTAAATAGACATTTCTCCAAAAAAGACAGATGACCAACAGGCACATGAAAAGATGCTCGACATCGCTAATTATTAGAGTAATGCAAATCAAAACTACAATGAGGTATCACCTAACACGAGTCAGAATGGCTGTCATCAAAAAGTCTACAAACAATAAATGCTGGAGAGGATGTGGAGAAAAGGGAACCTTCCTACACTGTTGGTGGGAATGTAAATTGGTACAACCACTATGGAGAACAATATGTAGGTTCCTTAAAAAGCTAAAAACAGAACTACCATGTGCTCCAGCAATCCCACTCCTGGACATATATCTGGAGAAAACCATAATTCCAAAAGTACATGCACCCCAATGTTCATTTCAGCACTATTTACAATAGCCAGGACATGGAAGCAACCTAAATGTCCACTGACAGAGGAATGGATAAAGATGTACATATATACAGTGGAATATTACTCAGCCATTAAAAAAGAACAAAATAATGCCATTTGCAGCAATATGGATGGACCTAGAGATCGTCATACTAAGTGCAGTATGTCTGACAGAGTAAGGTGAATATCATGTGATATTACTTACATGTGGAATGTTTAAAAAAATGATACAAATGAACTTATTTACAAAACAGAAACGGACTCACAGACTTTGAAAACAAACTTATGGTTACCAAAGGGGAAAGGTTGGGGGTGGGGGATACATTAGGAGTTTGGGATTAACATATACACACTACTATCTATAAAACAGATAATCAACAAGGACCTACTGTATAGCTCAGGGAATTCTACTCAATGTTCTATAATGACCTATATGGGAAAAAAATCTGAAAAGGAATGGATATATGTGTGTATATATAACTGAATCACTTTGATGTATACTTGAAACAGAACATTGTAAACCAAGTATACTCCAATATAAAATAAAAATTAAACTGAAAATATCATAAAATGATTCTTTATTGATTTAAAGTGAAAAATTCCTTCACCATGAAAAATTAATAAGGTATTTACAAATGTCTTAATGGCTTAATTAAAGACCAGGTAACTTAGAAAGAGCTTGGAGGTGAAATTCTTGTAACATAAAATTAACCATTTTAAAGCAAACAATTCAATGGCATTTAGTACATTCACTGTGGTGTGCAACCACTGCCTCTGTCTACTTCTAAAACACTGTCATCACTCCAAAATAATATTTATGCCCATATTAAGCAGTTGCTCCCCATTCCTTCCTTCCCTCAGCCACTGGCAACCACATATCTGCTTTTTGTTGCTATGTATTTACCTATTCTGCATATTTCATATAAATGGAATCATACAATATGTGACCTTTGGTATGTGACTTCTTTCACTTAGTATAATGTTTTCAAAGTTCATCCATGTTGTAGCATGTGTCATTATTTTACTCCTTTTTATGGCTGAATAATCATTCTGCTGTATATATTTGCCACCATTTATTTATCTGTTCATTGATGTATATTTGAGCAGTGTTTACCTTTTGGCTGTTGTGAATAATTCTGCTATAAACATCTGTATGCCAGGATTTATTTGAGGACCTGTTTTCATTTATTCTGAGTACACACTAGGTAATATGGTAATTCTGTGCTTAACTTCTTGAGGAACCACCAAATGTTTTCCAGATAAAGCTTTGGAATGTTATTGTTTTTGAAGTGAATTGGGGTGGATCGAGACACCAGAATCTGCTTTGTATTTTGCATATCAGCAATGCTATGGCATAGATAAGTGTAGGTAGTTGTCATTGTGAGAAATTGACTAAGCTGTTCTAGTTCCCAACAATGAAATTTTTAACTTAATACTCCACAGATACTAATCCTCACCCTTAGTGTGTCTTCCCATGTGCTGGCAAGAGAAGCTTTTGCAAGCTTTGCAGATCACAAACTAATTCCACCATTCCTCAAAATCTAGAGAAAATGGCAGCCCTGCTATTTTCCACAGTGATTCTTCTCTGGGGTGGTTATTACTCTAAAGCTATATTCCTAAGGAGAACAATCACAGGGTAAAAGAAAGGACTGTATTCTTTTTATTTATGCAGAGGTTTTCTTTAGATGACAAAACATTGTTAAGCACCTTCTTCTTGATTCTTACAGCATCCCTATAAAGGAGCTGGAGCTGGACTTGGGAGCCCTAAAACCTTATCAATAAAATCCAGCTCTCTAGAATGTGTTCTTAACCCTGTTTGCCAGATTCTCTATATTACACTGCCTTTAAAACTCCTCTTACTGCTAAGCAATTATGCCAAGTAAAATCCTGCCTTTCAATCACAGTGTATTTTAGTTGAATTTCAAGCTGACTAAAGTATTTACAAATCAAAATTCTAATTCCAAATATCTTTAAGAACCAGACCTAAATTTGGTATGTCATATAATAAAGACAGGCAAGAAGATCTTTGATTGGCAGTGAGGGACCTCTTTTAGCAGTCTTCAATGTTAACTTTATAAAATGCAGAACAACACACCATCTCACCATACACAAAAATAAACTCAAAATGGCTTAAAGACTTTAACATAATACATGACACCATAAAACTCCTAGAAGAGGTCATAGGCAAAACATTCTCTTACATAAATCATACCAATGTTTTCTTAGGTCAATCTCCCAAGGCAATAGAAATAAAAACAAAAGTAAACAAATGGGACCTAATTAAACTTACAAGATTTTGCACAGCAAAGGAAACCATAAATAAAACGAAAAGACAACTTACAGAATGGGAGAAAATATTTGCAAGTTACATGACTAACAAGGGCTTAATTTCCAAAATATATAAATAGCTCATACAACTCAACAACAAAAAAACAAACAACCCAATCAAACAATGGGCAGAAGACCTAAAGAGACATTTCTCAAAAGAAGACATACAGATGGCCAACAGGCACATGAAAATATGCTCAACATCGCTAATTATTAGAGAAATGCGAATCAAAACTACAATGAGGTACCACCTCACATCAGTCGGAATGGCCATCATTAAAAAGTCTACAAACAATAAATGCTGTAGAGGGTGTGGAGAAAAGGGACCTCTCCTACACTGTTGGTAGGAATGTAAGTTGGTGCAGCCACTGTGGAAAACAGTTCCTCAGAAAACCAAAAATAGAATTACGATATGATCCAGCAATCTCACTCCTGAGCATATACCCACACAAAACTATAATTCAAAAAGATACATGCACCCCTATGTTCACAGTAGCAGCATCTACAATAGCTAAGACATGGAAACAACCTAAATTTCCATCGACAGATGAATGGATAAAGAAGATGTGGAACACATATACAATGGAATAAAAAACGAAATAATGCCATGTTCAGCAACATGGATGCAACTAGAGATTATCATACTAAGTGAAGTCAGAAAGAGAAATACCATATGATATCACTTATATGTGGAATCCAAAATATGACACAAATGAACCTATCTATGAAACAGAAACAGAATCATGGGCACAGAGAACAGACTGGTGGTTGCTGAGGGGGAGGGGGTTGGGGAAGGGATGGAACGGGAGGTTGGGATTAGCAGATGTAGCATTATGAATGGATAAACAACAATGGATAAGCGCAGAGAACTATATTCAATATTCTATGAGAAACCATAATGGAAAATAATATTTAAAAAAAAGAATGTATGTGTATGTATAACTGAATTACCTTGCTGTACAGCAGAAATTAAAACAACCTTGTAATCAACTATACTTCAATTTAAAAAATTGATAAAAAATAAAAAATAAAATGCAGAACAATTTAGATGAGGGAGAGGTTTTTAATAGGATGAGAAAGAAGTGGGGAGCATTTGTTACCCAATCCAGTGAGGGAGGTCCTGAGTGTCTACAAGTGTCATGGCAACCCTGAGAAATTTAGTTCTTATAGACGAAAATTACTGAAGATTGGCTCTGAATCCTAGCATTTTTTTAACAAGAGAAAATATAAATATTTTATGAAAGTGTTATTTTTTGTTCCGCTTCTTCCATGTTTTATGCAAATATCAATTTATGATTGGTGGTAAAATTTTGCCTCATTTCCAGGGGTCTTTTTTACCCCACGGATTCTTTTTTTCAGTTTTGCCCTCTGAGTAGATGAAATGCTGCCCAAGTCTCCAGGCAGTGTGGGGTTAGGGTGGATGGAAAACCCCTTCAGTCTAAGAAACCTCTCTGAAATTTTAGCTTAGGGACATAGAATTAAAGTTATTTTCACCATTATTTTGTCATTAGTGTTGTCATTTAATTTTTGAAAAGATGATGCATAAACTTGTTTTTGCTTTGTTTTGTTTTAGTCAAGCAGTATGTAAAGGGCCTACAATGAAATGTAAGCCCCTCTCCCCACCCTTGTCTCTAGCCATGTAATTCCCCTTCCTAAAGGCAAATACTCTTATCATATTGTTGTATTCTTCTCAGAGATTTCTCAGCCATCTAATTGTACATATCTCCCCCCCTTTTTAAGCACACAGTGGTAGCGTACTTCATAGCTTCTTCAGCATATACTGCCTCCTCAGTACAGCTGTTACCAAAGGTACTGTGATTGTAAGGGGCAAATAAGATACTGATTTCCAACTAAGGAATAAAACAATCTGTGTAACAATCATTAAAAGAAATTTTTTCATTTGTCACCTGCGAACTTGGGGCTGATACAACCCATAGAAATTTAATTACTGTGAAGTAACTAAGTACTCTGAAATGCAAGAGAGGTAGGATTTATAATGTAGAGAGTCCTGGATCAGCCATCAGGACCAGGTTTCCCAGTCATGTCATTAGTTGCATGACCTTAGCAAGTGATCTATTTCTCTACACCTATGTTTTCTAATTTGCAAATGAGAATGATAGTGTCTTCCCCTGCAAAGGGTACTGTGAGCATCAAATGAGACATGGAAAACTAGCAATGTGCTATATGTCTGATAGTAACTTTTAGCCCATTACAATTATCCAGCAAGGTTTCAGGTCAAGATGGTGATATAGGTAGATCCTGAACTCACCTCCTCCCACAGACACATTGAATCTACAGCTACATATGGAACATTTGCCCCTGAAAAAAACCTAAAAACTAGCTGAGCAACTCGTACACATTGAGCAAAGGAGGAAAAAAGCCACATGGAAGCAGGTAGGAGCAGCTGACTTAAAATGTTGCCCTAAATCCCACCCCTGGTTCAGTGACCCACAATCAGGAGGGAACTCAAAACCTATAGCTTCTCCCTGAGGAGCAAAGGAACATCAGGCATCCTATCTTTTAAGACCTGCACCTGAGAGATGAGCCCCCAAAACATCTGGCTTTGAAAATGATCTGGGCTTGCATCCATGAGACCCTCAAGGCTTTAGAAAGCTGAGCACTGCTTCTTAAAGGGCTCACCCACCCCAGGGCCCAGCGCAGAAGCAGCTATGGAGAGACTCCTAGACTTTACATGAAAGAGCTTCACTTGCTAATCTTAATGCATTAGCCTCAGGGGCAGGCATCTAATTTAATGCATCTAGGGCCCTGACAGGGTGTCTCTAGGGACAGAGGCTGGCAGGCACCATCTTCATGCTTTCCCTCTGCTATGATCCAGAGTGCCAGTATCTCCCAGAGGGGAGCTTTTACACATGTCTGGTGCCCTGGTTTTTGTAGCTGCCACCCAGGGGACACCCTTTGATCACCAGGCTCTGGAGACCAGGGGTCGTGTATTCCTGGAACCCACAGGACTGTAACAATCTGAGAGTGAGTTTTTGGCAGACTGCCACCTCCCAAGGCACTGCACTGGCAGCCGACTGAAGCACACCCCCAGTCTTTCTGATAAAGACCATTTGCTTATCCAGGAGCTTTGGCCTGAGGGGCAGGCTTCTGGTCTGGCACACTTCTAGGGGCCTACAGAATGGCTCTCAGGGAATGAGGCTGGTGGATGCCATCTTTGTGCTATCCCTCTGCCTCACTCTAGCTCACTGGTGTCTCCAAGAAAGGAGCTTAAACACTTGTCTGGTGCCTCAGTTTTTTCAGCTGCTGCCAGGAGACACCTCTACATTGCCTGGCTCTGGTGACCAGCAGGGCTGACACTCCTGGGTCCCACAGAACTGAGAAAGCGTTCTTAAACAGATACCACCCTCAGGGCACAGCAAGAGGCAACAGACCCAGGAGCACAGTCTTTCCATGAAAGGCCTATAATCTTGTGCTGGAGCTTCAGCCTGAGGGCAGGCTCCCGGTTTGTCACATGTCTAGAAGCCTATCAAGGTGCTCTCAGGGAATGCAGGCCAGAGAACATGATTTTGTGACTCGCTCTGCCTCGCTACAGTTTGTCAGTATCTCCCAGAAAGGAACTTACACACTTGTCTGGAGCCCCTATTTTTGTGACTGTAATCCAGGGTACATTCCAGATCTCCTGGCTCTGATAGCCAGCAAGGCTTACACTTGCAGTCTGACAGGACTGTATATATTTGCATGCTTTAAAGTTGCTGCCTGAGGGTCTGGCTTCCAATCAGCCTGAATCTATGTGCTAGATATTCCTCTTTGGGACACTGACAGGTCTTGGAACACCTTCAACTACTAGGAGCTATTAAAAAATAAAATAGGCTGCTTGGACAATCACAAAGGCTTAAGAGAAAATGGAGAGTTAGGTCAGAGCTGTATGGTAAGTTTTACCTCCTACAGGAGGCCACTCCTTCAGGACTGGGAGAGGTGGCTATTTCATCTAATGCATGGAAATGAACACTTGAACACAGGAAGTCAAGCAAAATGAGGAATGTGTTCCAAACGAAAGAACAAGATAATACCTCAGAAAAAAACCTTCACGAAATGGACATACTTTATCCACCTGATAAAATGTTAAAGTTGGTAAAGAATGGATGAACATAGTGAGAATTTCAACAAAGAGAGAGAAAATATAAGAAGGTACCAAAGAAAAGACATAGAGTTGAAGAATACAATAACTGAATTGAAAAATATGCTAAAGAGGTTCAACATCTTACTACATGAAGCAGAATAAAGGATCAGTGAACTCAAAGGGCAATGGAACTCATCCAATCACAGCAATAAAAAGAAAAAAGAATGAAAAAAGCCAAGAGAGCTTAAGGGACTTATGAGACAACATCTAGCAGACTAATATTTACATTATAGGAGTCCCAGATGGAGGAGAGAGAGAAAAGAAGGGGCAGAAAACTTATTTGGGGGACTTCCCTGGCAACACAGTGGTTGGGAATCCACCTGCCAATGCAGGGAGCATGGGTTCGATCCCTGGTCTGGGAAGATCCCACATGCTGCAGAGCAGCTAAGCCCGTGCGCCGCAACTACTGAGCCTGCGCTCTAGATGCTGTGAGCCACAACTACTGAGCCTGTGCACCACAACTACTGAAGCCCGCATGCCTAGAGCCCGTGCTCCACAACAAGAGAAGCCACCACAATGAGAAAGAAGCCCATGCACCGCAACAAAGAGTAGCCCCCACTCGCCACAACTAGAGAAAGCCCCCACGCAGCAGCAAAAACCCAACACAGCCAAAAATAAGTAAATAAAAAATAAATAAATTTATTTAAAGAAAAAAAAAGATATAATGCCTGAAGATTTCCTACCTGGGAAAGGAAAGAGACATCCAGATCAGGAAACCCACAGTGTTCCAAATAAGATGATGAATCCAAAGAGACCCACACCAAACACATTATATTTAAAGTGTCAAAAGTTAAAGAAAATCTTAAAAGCAGCAAGAGAAAAACAACTTGTTATATACAAGGGATTCCCCATACAACTACCAGCAAATATTTCAACAGAAACTTTGCATGCAAGAAAGGAATGGCATGATATATTCACTGTGCTGAAAGAAAAATAATTCCAACAAAGAATACTCTACTTGGCAAAGTTATCATTCAAAATTGAAGGAGAGAGAAAGAGTTTTCCAGATAAGCAAAATCTAAAAGAGTTCATCACCACTAAACTGGCCTTGCAAGGAATGGTAAAGGGACTTCTCTAAGCTAAAAAGAAAGGTTGCTAATTAGTAACAAGAAAATATATGAAAGTATATATATCTCACTGGCAAAGGTAAATATGTAGTAAGGTAGTGGATCAGTCACTTATAAAGGTAGTATGAAGGTTAAGGACAAAAAAAATTAAAACTATAACTACAAAAATTAGTTAAGGGATATACAAGATAAATAGATGTAAAATCTGACATCAGAAACATAAAACAAGGCAGGGGGGAGTGAAAATGTAGAGCTTTTGAATGTGTTCAATCTTCAGTTTTTTTAATCAACTTAAAAATGTAAGTTGTTATATGTAAGCCTCATGGTTACCACAAAGTCAAAATCTATAGTAGATACAGTAATGATAATGAGAAAAATCTAAGCATACCATTAAAGAAAGTCATCAAACCACAAAGGAAGAGAGCAAGTGAAGAAGTAAGGGACAGAGGGGAACTATAAAACAGCGAGAAAGGAATTAAAATGGCAATAAGTACATACATATCAATAACAATGTTAAATGTAAAGGGACTAAATTTGCCAGTCAAAAGACAGAGTTGCTGAATGGAATAAAAAATAAGACCCATCTATATGCTGCCTACAAGAGACTCATCGCAGACATAAGGACACACAAAGACTAAAAGTGAAGGGGTGGAGAAAGATATTCCATGCAAATGGAAACCAAAAGGAAGCTGGGGTGGCTATACTTATATCAAACAAAGTAGATTTTAAAACAAAGACTGTAATCAGAGACAAAGGAGGGCATTACATAATGATAAAGAGGTCAATCCAACAAGAGGATATAAAATTTGTAAATATTTACGCACCTAACATAGGAATACTTAAATATATAAAACAAATATTAACAGACCTAAAAGGAGAAATAAACAGCAATACAATAATAGTAGGGGACTTCAGTACCCTACTTGAGTCAATGTAAAGATCAGACAGAAAATCAGTAAGGAAATGTCAGCCTTAAATGACACTTTAGACCAGATGAACTTAACAGATATATATATATAAATATAGATATCTATAGATCAGTATACACATGCCATCCAAAAGAAGCAGAATACATATTCTTTCCTAGTGCATGTGGAATATTCCCCAAGACAGATTATATGTTAGGCCCCAAAACAAGTCTTAATAAATTTAACAAGACTGAAATCACATCAAGCATCTTTTCTGACCACAACAGTATAGAACTAGAAGTCAATTACAAGAAGAAAGCT
Organism: Mesoplodon densirostris; assembly: GCF_025265405.1. Taxonomy (NCBI): domain Eukaryota; kingdom Metazoa; phylum Chordata; class Mammalia; order Artiodactyla; family Ziphiidae; genus Mesoplodon; species Mesoplodon densirostris. Next base: position 91,003,426 of record NC_082663.1, read on the forward strand.
AGGAAATTCACAAATATGTGGAAATTAAACATGCTACTGAACAACCAATGGGTCACAGAATAAATCAAAAGAAAAGTCAAAATTACCTTGAGACAAATTAAAATGGAAATAGAACATACCAAAAGTTAGGTGATGCAGTAAAAGCAGTTCTGAGATGTATGTTCATAGTAATAAATGCCTACCTCAAGAAACAAGAAAGATCTCAAACAACATAACATCACACCTCAAGGAACTAGAAGAAGAACGAATAAACCCAAAGTTATTAGAAGGAAGGAAATAACAAAGATCAGAGCAGAAATAAATGAAATAAAGACTAAAAAGACAATAGAAAAGATCAATGAAACTAATAGCTATTTCTTTGAAATGATAGAATTGACAAAACTTTAGCTACACTCAGCAAGAAAGAAAAGTGACAGAAACCAAATCAAAACAGTTAAAAATGAAAAATGAGACATTACAACTGATACCACAGATATACAAAGGATGGTAAGAGGCTTCTATGAACAACTATATGCCAACAAACTGGACAACCTAGAAAAAAATGAAAAAAATCTCTCAAACAAAAACCTTCTGAAATTGAATCAGTAACAAAAAAACCTCTCAACAAAAATAAGTCTAGGAATGAATGGCTTCACTGGTGAATTTTACCATACATTCAAAGAAGATTAATACCAGTCGTTCTCAAACTCTTCCAAAACAGAAGAAGAGGGAATACTCCCAAACTCATTTTATGAGTCCATCATTACTCTAAAATATCAAAACCACACAAAGACATCACAAGAAAAGAAAATTACTTGGAGGGGCTGCAGAGTGTAACCATGGCCAGGTCGAGTCCACATTCAAGATTTCAGGACGTGGACGTGCAGCAGCTGGTGACACAGAACCTGGCTTGAGGTACTGACCAGTATTTCACCCCCAGATGCTTCAGCACCTACATCAATGTCACCTCAAGAAGTTCGGGCACATCAAGTAAACTATGAATCTAACCTTCCTGGGAGAGCCCCTCTGGATCTGCTCCAATCCTGACTGAGGAGTCTCCTCCCGTCTCTTCTGCCATTGTTCCTGATGAACACAGAAGCAAAAATTCTCAACACAATGTTAGCAAACGGAATTCAATAATACATTAAATAATAAAAGGATCATACATCATGATCAAGTGGGATTTATTCCAAGGATACAAGGATGGTCTAACATCTGCAAATCAATCAACATGATGCACCACATTAACAAAATGAAGGCTAAAAATCATATCATCATATCATCTCAACAGATACAGAAAACGCATTGGACAAAACTCAACATCCCATTAAGATAAAAATTCTCAACAAAGTGGGTACAGAGGAGATGTACCTCAACATAATATAGGTCACATATGACAAGCCCACAGCTAACATCACAGTTCACAGTAAAAAGCTGAAAGCTTTTCCTCTAAGAACAGGAACAAGACAAGGATGCCCACTCTCACCAATTTTATTCAACATAGTATTGGAAGTCCTAGCCACAGCAATTAGGCAAGAGAAAGAAATAAAAGGAATCCCATTTGGAAAGGAAGAAGTAGAACTGTCCTTATTTGCAGATGAAATGATATTATATAGAAAATCCTAAAGTCTCCACCAAGAAACTGTTAGAACTAATCAATGAATACAGTAAATTACAGGATGTAATGTAAATTGATACAGCCATTGTGGAGAACAGTATGGAGGTTCCTTAAAAAACTACAAATAGAACTACCATATGACCCAGCAATCCCACTACTGGGCATATACCCTGAGAAAACCATAATTCAAAAAGAGACATGTACCAAAATGTTCATAGCAGCCCTATTTACAATAGCCCGGAGATGGAAACAACCTAAATGTCCATCATCGGATGAATGGATAAAGAAGATGTGGCACATATATACAATGGAATATTACTCAGCCATAAAAAGAAATGAAATTGAGCTATTTGTAATGAGGTGGATGGACCTAGAGTCTGTCATACAGAGTGAAGTAAGTCAGAAAGAGAAAGACAAATACTGTATGCTGACACATATATATGGAATTTAAGAAAAAAATGTCATCAAGAACATAGGGGTAAGACAGGAATAAAGACACAGACCTACTAGAGCATGGACTTGAGGATATGGGGAGGGGGAAGGGTAAGCTGTGACAAAGTGAAAGAGCGGCATGGACATATATACACTACCAAATGTAAGGTAGATAGCTAGTGGGAAGCAGCCGCATAGCACAGGGAGATCAGCCCGGTTCTTTGTGACCGCCTGGAGGGGTGGGATAGGGAGGGTGGGAGGGAGACGCAAAAGGGAGGGGATATGGGAACATATGTATATGTATAACTGATTAAATTTGTAAAATAAAAAATAAATTAAAAAAAAATAATAAAAAGAAAAAGAAAAAAAAAAAAGAAACTGTTAGAACTAATCAATGAATACAGTAAATTACAGGATACAAAGTCAAAATACAAAAATCTGTTGTGTTTCTATACACTAATAACAAATTATCAGAAAGAGAAGTTAAGGAAACAGTTCCATTTATAATTGCATCAAAAACAATAAAATATCTAGGAATAAATTTCACCAAGGAGGTGAAAAACCTGTACATTGAAAACTATCAGACACAACCAAAGAAAGAAGAAGAAGACACAAGTAAATGAAAAGATATTTCATGCTCATGGATTGCAAGAATCAATATTAATAAAATGTTCATACTACCCAAAGCAATCTACAGATTCAGTGCAATCCCTATCAAAATTCCAATGGCATTTTTCACATAACTGGATCAAATAATACTAAAATTTGTGTGGAACCACAAAAGACCCTGAACAGTCAAAGCAATCTTGAGGAAGAAGTACAGAGCTAGGGGCATCATGATCCCTGATTTCAGACTATACTACAAAGCTATTGTATTTAAAGCAGCATGGTATTAGAATTAAACAGACACACAGATCAATGGAACAGAATAGAAAGCCTAGAAATAATCCCATGCATAAATGGTCAATTAATTTATGACAGAGGAGGCAAGAATATACAATGGAGAAAGGACATCTCTTCAATAAATGTTGGGAAAACTGGACAGCCACATGCCAAAGAATGAAACAGACCACTATCTTACACCATATGCAAAAATTAACTCAAAATGATTAAAGACTTGACTATAAGACCTGAAGTCATAAAACTCCTAGAAGAAAACATAGGCAGTAAGCTCTAGTGCTGGAGATGAGTTTTTGGATTTGACATCAAAGCAAAGGCAACAAAAGCAAAAATAAACCAGTTGGGCTATTTCAAACTAAAAAGCTTCTGCACAACAAAGGAAACCATTTACAAAATAAAAGGACACCTACCGAATGAGAGAATATATTTGCAAGTCATATATCTGATAGGGGTTAATATTTAAATATATAAAGAACTCATGCAACTCAAGACAAAAAACAATCTGATTAAAAAATGGGCAGAAGTTCAGAATAGACAGTTTTCCAAAGAAGGGATATACATGGCCAACAGTTTCATGAAAAGATACGCAACATCACTAAGCATCAGGGAAATGCAAATCAAAACCACAGTGACTTATCACCTCATACCTGTTAGAACAGCTGTTATTAAAACGAGAAATAACAAGTGTTGGCCAGGTTGTGGAGAAAAGGATCCCTCCTCCACTGTCGGGAGGAATGTAAATTGGTGCAACCACTATGGAAAACAGTATGGAGGTTCCTCATAAAGCTAAAAATAGAGCTACCATATGATCTAGCAGTTCCACTTCTGGGTATTTATCTGAAGAAAACAAAAATGCTAACTCAAGAAGATAATATGCACCCCTGTGTTCATTTGCAGCATTATTTACAATAGCCAAGACATGGAAATAGCCTAAGTTTACATCAATGGATGAATGAATAAAGAAGATATGGTGTGTATATACAATAGAATATTATTCAACCTTAGCAAAGAGTGAAATCATGCCATTTGTGACAACATGGATGAACCTTGAAGGTATCATGCTAAGGGAAATAAGTCAGACAGAGAAAGACAAATGCTGTATAATCTCATTTATATGTGAAATCTAAACAACAACAACAAAACCACTCTCATAGATACAGAGAACAGACTGGTGGTTGCCAGAGTCAAGCAGTAGGAGGTAGGGGGAGGGTGAATGAAGGTGGTCAAGAGGTACAAATTCCAGTTATAAAACAAATGAGTCATGGGGGTCTAATGTAAAACATGGTGACTATAATTAATAGTACTATATTGCATATTTGAAAGTTGCTAAGAGAGTAGATCTTGAAGTTCTCATCACAAGAAAAAAAATGTTTATGACTATGGATGGTGACTATGGATGGTGATGTTGACTAGACTCATCGTGGTGATTATTTTGCAATATATACAAATATTAAATCATCATGCTGTACACCTGAAACTAATATAATGTTATGTCAATTATATCTCAATAAGAAAAATAAAGAATTATTAATTAATTTTTTAAAATTATCCAGTGAAACCAGATTCAAAAGTCAAGGTTACAGGGCTTCCCTGGTGGCGCAGTGGTTAGGAATCCGCCTGCCAACACAGGGGACACAGGTTCGAGCCCTGGTCCGGGAAGATCCCACATGCCACAGAGCAACTAAGCCCGTGAGCCACAACTACTGAGCCCCTGTGCCACAACTACTGAAGCCCGCACGCCTAGAGCCCGTGCTTGGCAACGAGAAGTCCACGCACCGCGACAAAATGTAGCCCCCATTCGTCGCAACTAGAGAAAGCCTGCGTGCAACAATGAAGACCCAACGCAGACAAAAATAATAAAGTTAAATAAAATTTTTTTTTAAAGTCAAGGTTACAGAGTTAGGTTATAAGCTTTCATTTCTAGAGTGTGATCTTAGTTTATAATGCAACTGGCCATTCTTGATCTCTTCCTAGATACT